>NC_053027.1:120508264-120539794 GCF_003073215.2 Triticum urartu
GCCCTTCTGCTGGTGTAGCCTTATCTTCTTCTTCTTGTTGTTGTTCTCATTTTCTATGGGAGACGACTTTGCAACAAGCTCTTTGGACCTTGCAGCTATCTCGAAATTCACAGGGGCATCGAGGGCAGCATATTTTATCTGCTTGTACATCAAGGGATAATTCTCCCATCCAGACGACCTTAATGCCACTATCTCATCACCCTTCTGAAGATTTGTACCGAGCACAAAATTTGCTACGTCGAATAGGGATGGTGTCTGTTTATCACAATCTTCTACAGGAATTTTAATTCTGGTTTTTAGGTCAGCGATGTTTTTCAAATCAAGGTTGTACGTCTCCAGCTTCTGTTTGTCCCCTTCAATGTCTGCCCCATAGAAGTATATGTCCTCCCGAGACAAGAAATCGTGAAGCTCACCTGGTATGGAGGGCGCGTGTATGATGTGGTACACCAAAACATCATCTTCGAGGCACAGGTGAAGGATGGTGGCACGTTGGATCTTCCCAGTGGCACACTCCGTGTACTCTGCGTCGAGACCGATGATCCTTGTCTCTACCTTTTCGAGGGAGTTGGATACATTGTTGATCCACTTCCGAACAACCCTTGGGTGGATGATGGCAGTGGCAACTATGCTCAACGAGCCTTCGATGAGGACATGTTGGACGCTAAAAACCTGCATCTTGATCTCTTTCGCCATTTGGAACCGCTGGAACGGAGGGCTATGGTTTGGAGAATTAGGATTAGATGGATAGTCTAACTGAAGTAGTAGATAATTATTTAAGAGGTTAAAACAATGTGAACATAGTGGGGTTTGGATGCAAATGAAGACGAAGGGGAGGTGAAGAAGCCAAGGAAAATCAGTTCCCGATGGAGAAGTAAATGGGAGAAGTGGCGTCCAGGCAATTGATTAGACGGCTAGGTAGACTAAACGAAAAGGCTATGCGGGTAGACTGAGGAGTCGTACCTGTTCGTGTACGTGCTCATCCTTCCGCATAGGTGGGACCTATGCAAACAGATAAAAAATGTGTCATAGCTGGTTTAGATGGATATTGGCGCGTGCGTGGGAGACACAACATTCTGTAGTTAAGGAATACACGGTTATCCTCATCAAAAAAGAAAAGGCCCATCTTCGCGCTTCTGCATGCACGAGAATTTGGTTCTGCTCACAATATGGATGATACCTGGAGGATGAAGTGAACGGGCATGCTAGCACGGGAGACTTATTTTCGCTATACAGTACTGGAGTACTCATGTTCCTACTACTACTAGTAGTAGTACAACTGTTGTACACTTGATGGTCAAAATACTATTCATCCGGTCCTCACAGTGAAGTGACAACACCCTGCGCGTGACACTAGTCCATGCGGCGTGTTCGGGTTACCAAAGTCAGCCTCACCTTGTGCACTGTGCAGTCTATCACCGCCGTTGTATAGCACATTAGCATGCCTCGCCTCGTCTCCCTGTCCCCTCCCATAGCACCACTCCATCTGCATCTCCATCTACGTCTCCATCTCACAGTGCCCCCATGTACCGTCGCCTCACTCGCACCGACAGCCTTCTCCCCAATAAATCAAGCCCCCAAAACCCCCCACCTTCCAAACTCCACCATGGCCGAATGCGAACCGCGCAGCATCTATACGAGCCGCAATTAGAGCAGTCTCCCCAGTGACATCCTCGACCTCTATTGTTCGTGATATGTTGAGTGCCCTGTGGCTGGCTGCATACTCGAGGGACATGCACACGGCCATCGTCTAAGCGAGGCCTAAGCTTTTCAAGACACCCTGCTTGCTTGATACGTCTCCGTTGTATCTATTAATTTTATTGATTGTTCCATGCCAATATTTCTACAAACTGTCATATACTTTTTGGCAACTTTTTATACTATTTTTGGGACTACATATTGATCCATTGCCCAGTGCCAGTTCCTGTTTGTTTGCATGTTTTTTTTTGTATCGCCAGAAAATCCATATCAAAGAAGTCCAAAGAATAAAAAGACGGAGAATATTTTGGAATATTTGTGAGATACAGGAAGAAAATCAACGCCAGACGGTGCCCGAGGGGCCACGGTAGGGGGGCGTGCCCATGACCCTCATGAGGTCCCCCCGTTAAGGCGGTTCCTCCTCTTCTTGGCCGCAAGAAAGCTAATTTCTTGGGAAAAATTGGGGCGAGGTTTCAATCCAATCGAGTTACGGATCTCCGAATATATAAGAAACGGTGAAAGGGCAGAATCCCAAAACGCAAAAACAGAGAGAGACAGAGAGACAGATCCAATCTTGGAGGGGCTCTCGCCCCTCCCATGCCAGGGAGGCCATGTACTAGAGGGAAACCCTTCTCCCATCTAGGGAGAAGGTCAAGGAATAAGAAGAAGTAGGGGGGCTCTCTCCCCCTCGCTTCCGGTGGCGCCGGAACACCGTTGGGGCCATCATCATCACCGCGATCTTCACCAACACCTACGCCATCTTCACCAACATCTCCATCACCTTCCCCCTCTATCTACAGTGGTCCACTCTCCCGCAACCCACTATACCCTCTACTTGAACATGGTGCTTTATGCTTCATATTATTATCCAATGATGTGATGCCATCCTATGATGTCTGAGTAGATTTTGGTTGTCCTATCGGTGGTTGATGAATTGCTATGGTTGATTTAATTTGCTTGTGGTTATCTTGTTGTCCTTTGGTGCCCATCATATGAGCGCGCGCGTGGATCACACCATAGGGTTAGTTGTATGTTGATAGGACTATGTATTGGAGGGCAAGAGTGACAGAAACTTCAACCTAGCATAGAAATTGATGCACACAGGATTGAAGGGGGGCCAATATATCTTAATGCTATGGTTAGGTTTTACCTTAATGAACGTTATTAGTTGCGGATGCTTGCTAATAGTTCCAATCATAAGTGCATATAATTCCAAGTCAGGGATGACAGGTTAGCAGTGGCCTCTCCCACATAAAACTTGCTATCGGTCTAGTAACGTATTCAATTGCTTAGGGACAATTTCGCTACCCCTATCACCACTTTTCCACACTCGCTATACTAACGTTATTGCTTCTTTATCTAAACAGCCCCTACTTTTTATTTACGTGCTCTTTATTATCTTGCAAACCTATCCAAAAACACCTACAAAGTACTTCTAGTTTTATACTTGTTCTAGGTAAAGCGAACGTCAAGCGTGCGTAGAGTTGTATCGGTGGTCGATAGAACTTGAGGGAATATTTGTTCTACCTTTAGATCCTCGTTGGGTTTGACACTCTTACTTATCGAAAGAGGCTACAATTGATGCCCTATACTTGTGGGTTATCAAGACCTTTTTCTGGCGTCGTTGCTGGGGAGCCATAGCGTGGGGTGAATATTCTCGTGTGTGCTTGTTTGCTTTATCACTAAGTAATTTATATTTGTTGTTCTTAGTTGTTCTCTATCTTTAGTTATGGATATGGAACATGAAATGCCAAAAAATTAGGTGTACCTGCTACCCATGGAGATGGGAAACCTCCTAAAACCCTCGATGCTCATTATGTGAAAGATATTATGTACTACATTGATAATCCTAAGAAAACCCCATTCAACTTAGTAATGGGAGACACGTTGGATCAACGTGAATACTTTAGGATTATCGCTTGACTCAAAAAGGGAAACTATTATGGGATCAAATTCATATGTTGCATTGGTATGCTCGGGAACTATGCTTGAGATATGATTATACTTGTTGCTCTAGGATGAAGGCTCCATACTGTAACGCCCCGAGACCGATGTGCCAGGTGTCCTCCAGTTATTCGCTGTTATTGCCTTGTCATTTGTTTGTGTGTCATGCATTGCATATCATGTCATCATGTGCATTTCATTTGCATACATGTTCGTCTCATGCATCCGAGCATTTTCCCCGTTGTCCGTTTTGCAATCCGGCGCTCCTATGTCCTCCGGTGGTCCTTTCTACCTTCTTTCGTGTGTGCGGGTTAAACATTTCCGGACTGGACCGAGACTTTTCATGAGGCCTTGGTTTACTACCGGTAGACTGCCTGTCAAGTTTCGTACCATTTGGACTTCGTTTGATGCTCCAACGGTTAACCAAGGGACCGAGAAGGCCTCGTGTGTGTTTCAGCCCAACACCCTTACAATTTGGCCCAAAACCCACCAAAACCCTCTCCATCATCTAGAGCGTTCGATCACGATCGTGTGGCCGCAAACCGCACCTCATTTGGACTCTCCTAGCTCCCTCTACCTATATAAACACCTCCCCCTCCGAAATTCGCGGTGCAAATCCTAGATCCCTCCCTCTCCTCGCGCGCCGGACAAAAACCTCGTCGGCGGACGTGTCCGTTTCAACCTCCTCCGCCGCTCGCGCCCAATCTGAGCTTGCCATGTGTACCCGGTCGGACCCCTCCGCCACGGCCCGCTCGGGCCCGCGTCCGGCCCTCCCCGCCGCCATTTCGGGCCGCGCCGTCTCACCAACCGTGCTGCCTTCTTCCCGCCGTCCGTCGTCGGCCCGCCACCGCCTCCCCTCACCGGACGTCGCCTTCCCCAGGCTCGCCGCTGGCCGTCGCCGCCATGGGTCTTTCGCCGCCCTGCCTCCCCGATCCGATCTAGCAATCGGGAGGAGGACGAGGTTCCGTTGACAGCGTGGGCCGCGCCCGAGTCCGGCCCAGCTCGCCGACCTCCTTCCTCTTTGTTTTGGGCCGAAGCCCATGGGTGAGCCACCACTATTCCCTGCCCCGTGCACGACATACTATCTTACGCCCAGTTCCAGACTTGGCGATTTTCACTAAGTCCTGAAATTTTCTAGATTCAAATGCCCATGTTCATCATGTCATAACTTTGCATTCGTAGATCCGTTTTGGGCATGTAGCATATCAAAATGTTCGCCTCAGAGAGTACATCATTACATATCATTGCATCATTTCATTTGAGCTCATCTTGATGCCCGAAATGCTGTTGGAAGAGAGCTATTTGAGTTAATTGTCAGATCTGCTGCACCAAATAGCTATTTGTCATTTTTGCCATGATTATTGTGTGCATGATATGCTCCTGAGCTCTACATGTGTTTTGTTATATGCTTTGCCATCTTTACAGAGGTGCTATCCATGTATTTTTGTGATGTGTGTGGTGACTAGCACAAGCTTGCAAAGTAGTGCATTCGTTAATGCTGATTTCAAGGACTTGGCAATTTCACTAAGTCCTTGATCTGTTCGTATCAATATGCCATATGTTCATGTTGATTCCTAGTGATCCGTGCCTCTTTTGAGGATGATAAGTAAGGTGATTTGTTAATATTGTGGTGCTCTATCCATCCATGTGTTTTTTTGCAATTATGGAGCACCCTAGCTTGAGCCAATTGAGCTCTAGTTTTGCTATTTCGTGAATCCTGGCAGATTGTTTACTTGTTAGCGATTTTGACGAGGATGTTGTTATTGATCCGTGTATGCTATGATGTTGTTCTTGCCATGTCTAGCTTCTATGCCATGTATTCTTGATGGGTGTATGCTTACTTTTTCATGACATGCTCCGTAGTGAGTGCATCGAGCTCGTAAACATGCCTACTCGTTACTGATTTGCATGCTCCAGTTTTTCACTAAGTCTGAGATCTGTTTATGTTTTTGCCATGTTCACATGCTTGCAATTGTATTCTCTGATCCCTTTTGGCTCAAGGTCACTAAGGGACTTTTGTTAAGTGCTTTGAGTAGAGTCATGCCATGCCTTGCTTTGCCATGTTAAGCTCCTGTAGCATCTAGTTTTCATGCTTCAAAGTGTGCTACCTGATCTGAAATTCTAGGCTTGTGTTAATTTCACTAAGTCTGAAACCTGTTTATCAATTGCACTTTTGCCATGCTTGTTTGAACCTGTTAATGGATGAATTGGCCGTAGCTTAGTGTTCATCTTTTGTCAAGCATCATTAGTGAATCCCTGCCATGTATTCTGTTGCCATGTTTGAGTGCTGTAGCATAATTATCTCGATGCATTTAGATGGCTACTTGCTGTTTATCACAGACCGGTGCCATATTTGTTTTGCTTGCCATTTCCAAACCGTGCATCCGATTCTGGCGATCTTTATATCGATTTCAACCGAAATCACCTCACCTTTCCAGTGGCACTCTTTGATTTCCAAGTTGAGGCCAGGTTCAATCATTCCTTGTCAAATCATGCATATGCATCGCATACCGTATCCCGCATATCATACCATGTTCATGTGTTGGTTTGTTTACTATATTGTGTGCTTCTTTCTGGTGTTGCTTCTTCGGGTTGGTTCCTGATAACGTCGCGTTTGTGAGGACCGTTCGACTACGTCTGTTTGTCTTCTTCATGGACTCGTTCTTCTTCCTTGCGGGATTTCAGGCAAGATGATCATTACCCCTCGAAATCACTTTCTTTCTTGCCTTGCTTAGTTGCTCGCTCTTTTTCTATGCCTATGCCTGCGGATACCTACAACTTCCTTATCAGGCCACCTATATTTTGAACCAAGGCCTCTAACCCACCTTGTCCTAGCAAACCGTTGTTTGGCTAATGTTACCGCTTTGCTCAGCCCCTCTTATTAGCGTTGTTAGTTGCAGGTGAAGATTGAAGTTTGTTCCTTGTTGGAACATGGAGATGTTGTTCCTTGTTGGAACATGTTTACGTTGGGGATATCACAATATCTCTTATTTTAATTAATGCATTCTATTATTACTTGTGTAAAGGGTGGAAGGGCTCGGCCTTATGCCTGGTGTTTGTTCACTCTTGCCGCCCTAGTTTTCCGTCATATCGGTGTTATGTCCCAGATTTTGCGTCCTTACGCGGTTGGGTTTATAATGGGAACCCCTGACAGTTAGCCTTGAATAAAACTCTTCCAGCAAGGCCCACCATTGGTTTACCATTCGCCAGCTAGCCTTTTTTTCCCTTGGGTTAGGGCCTGCTCCAGGGTCATCTTTATTTCAAACCCCGGGCCAGTGCTCCTCTTGAGTGTTTGGTCCAAACTAAGCGATGTCCGGAGCTACCAGGGGCAACTCTGGGCTGGCCCACCCGACGTCTGCTCATCCGGTGTGCCCTGAGAACGAGATATGTGCAGCTCCTATCGGGATTTGTCGGCACATCTGGGTGGCTTTGCTGGTCTTGTTTTACCATTGTCGAAATGTCTTGTAACCGGGATTCCGAGCCTGATCGGGTCTTCCCGCTAGAAGGAATATCCTTCGTTGACCGTGAGAGCTTGTGATGGGCTAAGTTGGGACACCCCTGCAGGGATTTGAACTTTCGAAAGCCGTGCCCGCGGTTATGGGCAGATGGGAATTTGTTAATGTCCGGTTGTAGAAAACCTGAAGTTGACCTTAATTAAAATACATCAACCGCGTGTGTAACCGTGATGGTCTCTTTCCGGCGGAGTCCGGGAAGTGAACACGGTGTTGGAGTTATGCTTGACGTAGGTTGTTCTAGGATCACTTCTTGATCATACTTTTATCGACCGTGCTTTGCCTTCTCTTCTCGCTCTCATTTGCGTATGTTAGCCACCATATATGCTAGTCGCTTGCTGCAGCTCCACCTCATACCTTTACCTTACCCATAAGCTTAAATAGTCTTGATCGCGAGGGTGCGAGATTGCTGAGTCCCCGTGGCTCACAGATACTTCCAAAACCAGTTTGCAGGTGCCGATGTTACCGAGCAGGTGACGCAACCAAGCTCAAGGAGGAGCTCGATGAAGATCTTGTCCTTTGTGTTGTTCGTTCTAGTTGATCAGTAGTGGAGCCCAGTTGGGTCGATCGGGGACCTTGTCGCATTTGGGGTTCTTCTTTTATTTTGGTTCCGTAGTCGGACCTTGATTGTATCTGGTTGATGTAATGCTTTATTCATGTAATTGTGTGAAGTGGCGATTGTAAGCCAACTATGTATCCTTTCCCCTATTATTTACATGGGTTGTTGTGAAGATTACCTTACTCACTTGCGACATTGCTTTCAATGCGGTTATGCCTCTAAGTCGTGCTTCGACACGTAGGAGAATATAGCCGCATCGAGGGCGTACAAGTTTGGTATCAGAGCCTTCCCCGACCTTAGGAGCCCCCACTGCTTGATCGAATTAGCTGACGTTGTTGAGTCTAGAAAAATGTTTTGAGTCATTTAGGAATTATATATCGGAGAGTTTAGGAATTCTTTTTACTCCCCAGTCCCTTCATCGCTCTGGTAAGGCATCCTGACGTAGAGTTTTGACTCTTCTCTTCTCAAATTTCACTAAAAAAATTTAGGATCACGCGGGTATCTTGGAATCGTTCCGATCGATTTGTGACGAGAACATTGTTCTTGGTGCCTCCTGTCATTTAGGGGTTGTGGCAGTGTCCCGGGGAGTTGAGCTCGGAGGTGTTGTCGTCACAATTTTATCGTTGCAGTTCTGGAATACCTGAGTTTAGTTTCACCGACATCGAAATCTCTTTTATGCAGTTGTGGTGAGATAACCTCGACGCCACCCAGTACTGGGGCGGGAGTTCGGGAGTATTCGCCATAACTTGTATAACGGATGCTTTTCGAAGGTTGAGGTAGATGATTCCGAAGGTTTCTTGGTTATGTGTTGAAGGATGGATACAGCTGGATGTAGGATTTGCTAGTTTGGGTGAGATATTATGCTTCCCCTGTATCCCCAACACCTGATTGCATAACCGGGAAAATTTCGGGAGTTTATAAGTGGGAATTCAAGTAGCTCTTAGGATATCTTTCCGATAGATGTATGATATGAAATTGGGGTTCGACGTCTAGTGGTCCGCCTATCCACGGTCGGTTTATAGTGGTCTCGTTGTGTCTTAAAGAGTCCTTGGCTATGCCACTCGGGGACGCTTCGTATGTCATGTGCACTGCCTTGTACATGATGGTGCTGTACGATCGAGCCCGTGTAGGCCCCACCACGAAAACTTCGGACGAAATCTCTATCATATGTTTGTTCCGGCTTATTCTGCAAGCCAATCCTTGTTTTGTTTTGAGATGTGGTATTCGAGTTGCTTCGAAGTCAAATGTTGATTCCATACCCTTTCCCAAATGGTGTTCTCATACTCCGATGTGAATACTAATCCTTCTCGATCATCGAGTTTGTCATTTCAATTTCATTTCAGCCGCGGTGTGCTTCTCTTCAAGCGGATCCATCCATTTTCAACATCCGCAAGATTCAACCTAAGCTCTCAACGTTGTTTGTTTCATCCACCCCAAGTTGCCTTTTTTTTCCCACCCTCCCACCCTTGTTTCTTCAAGGACTCAGATTTCTTATTCAAGTATCCTTCTATTGATGGGAAGCCTCTCCATTCCCTTTTTCCGTTAATGTTCTTATCCGGTGATTCTCATGAAGATTTTAACGGAGCCTCAAGGTCATCATCCTTAATTCTTTTCTTCTCCGGTTGTTACAATTCTAGTTTTTCTGTGTTGATTATATTCTTTTCCTTGCTTCAAATGCCTTCTCATATCAGTGCTCCTCATATTCATTCATTTCTCGTTATTCAGTTGTTCCGGAGTGCTCAAGATATCTCGAAGATTCGTGTTTCCACTCTGCATTCATTTTCAACATCTTCGAGGATGTTCTCTCATTCAAGTCTTTTAATTCAACCGGTGCAATCTCTCTCTTTAAATCATTCAACGGTTTGTTTCTCTTGAGTGGGCCCTAACCCACAGGTCTTTTCCCAGGATCTTACCTGACTCTTCTTAATTCTCCCAGTGTTAATCTCAAATTCTTTCAAGTTTGACGTAAGAATGAGTTATCACCAGTCAAATGTCCTTCTCCAAGATCTTTCCATTCTTTTCATCGTTGGCTCAATCTCTTCGCTTTTGTTTTCTTCCGGAGTGCCTCAATAATTTATGGTGGTGTCTCTCATCGTCTTTCATAACACTTGAAGACCGAAGAAGAGTTTTCCTCCATATCCTATCCGCTCTCTCAGAGATTCATGATTCTAGTTCGAGGCCATCCTCTCATATTTGTTTTGGATTGTAAAAATTCTTTTACCTATCCGGAGCAATTTAAGAGTCTTCTCAGTTTGTTATCCGGAGTCCATCAATTCAGGCTATTCATTCTCAGCTGTCAGTTATCATTCTCCAACCTTACCGGTGCATCGTTCAATATCCTCTAATCAGTTCATGATCTCTTCGTTATTTTGTATCTAAATCCTCTCAAGCATCTTCATTCATTTTATAATTCTTCACGGTGTTTCTTTATCTTCTCTTCGTTCATTTTCAATTCTTACCGGTGGCTCATTCAAGATTTCTCTTCCTTTGTTATTGTATTGATTCATTCGTTCTTACATCCTACCGGTGGTTCGTCGAAGACCTTCTCAAATTTATGCAATATCTATCTTAATCCTCTCTACAAGAATAAAGTGGTGATACGTGATCGACGCGCAACACCTAGCGTTTGTGCCAAAACAAAAGACGTAAACATAAAATAATAGAAAGTATACTTAAATCAAGCAAAAATTCCATTTGGGGTTTTGTCATCAATTAACTGGTGGTATAAAGGAATAAAGCCATTCTAAATGATTCTTAGGTTCTGTGGTTTTCATCAAGCTTTTAATTCAATTTCTTTTCACTCCGGACGGGGAGGTGCATCTTCGGTCCGCTCCACGCAACGGTGTATTTTGTTCGCCATCACTGCTCCCTCACATTTTTGTCGCAGTCTATCCTCGCTCCTTGATAGCTTTTCTCTTAATCTCAATACGTTCAGTAAGGCCATCCCCGATACAACATTTTCGCACTTATGCTGTACATGTTTAATTATCACACAAAAGAATACTACTCACTCTTTTCTTTTCCGGAGATCCATTGTGTTATTCTCGTTACGGTGTTCTTCGCTGGTACTTCTCGTTTCAACACCAGGCAGCCTCAAAGGGGATCGGTGCACACGTTGATTTTACGTAATTTTCATTTTTACTCACCTATTTAGGTTCACAATCCTTGTTTTTTGTATTCGGCGCATAATAGATTGTACATCGTTTCAATTGTCCCTTCCGCATGTATAATCTCACATCAAGATCAGTCTAAATCATTGCAGAAGGGGAATTCCCTGACCTTGTGTTTTTCAGTTTCTCTTTAGTCTTTTTATTCTTTGATGTTAGGCTCGTTTGAGTATTACGGTGGACTACCGCGACACCAATATGTAATCCAACTCTTGCCGTTTTCGGCCTTAAGTTATTTTATTTTCTCAGGTTCAGGTTTTTGTCTCCGTGTGTTGTTATCATTGTCATGCATCTCAAAGGATGTCATCATGTGCATTGCATTTGCATACGTGTTCATCTCATGCATTCGAGCATTTTCCCCGTTGTCCGTTTTGCATTCCGGCGCTCCGTTCTCCTCCGGTGGTCATTTCTACCTTTATTTCGTGTGTGGGGATTAAACATTTCCGGATTGGACCGAGACTTGCCAAGCGGCCTTGGTTTACCACGGTAGACCGCCTGTCAAGTTTCGTACCATTTGGACTTCGTTTGATACTCCAACGGTTAACCGAGGGACCGTAAAGGCCTCGTGTGTGTTGCAGCCCAACACCCCTCCAATTTGGCCCAAAACCCACCTAAGCCTCTCCATCATCTAGAGTGTTCGATCACGATCGCGTGGCCAAAACCGCACCTCATTTGGACTCTCCTAGCTCCTCCTATGCCTATATAAAGACCCCATCCGAAATTCTTGTTCTCCTCCCCCCCGAAACCCTAGTCTACGTCTTCCTCCGCGCGCCGGACGTGTCCGACCCAGCCGCCGCCGCCACGTGGCGCCACCGATTCGCCGCCGCCACCGCGCCCACTCGCCCGCCGCCGGCCCGGGGCAGCCCAGGCGGGGCCCTCCAAGCCCATTGCGCCGCCCGCAAGCCGCCCCTCGCCTGTCCCCGCCCGCCTCCCCGGTGCTGGCCACCGCGCCGCCCGTCTGCGCCACCGCACCTCTCCACCGGCGCCGCCCCGCGCTGCACGCCGACCCGCCGCCGCCTCGACCTCGCCTCCCCTCGCCCGGATCCGGCCCCGGCGAGCTCCTCCGGCCGCTAGACGCTCCGGCCACCGTGCCCCCGTCGCCGGTGAACAGTACTCCGGTGATCTCCTCGAAGTCCGTGCCGGCCAATCCGGATCCAGATCCAATCTGGAACCCTAATTTCTTGGGTTGACTTTTTCCCCTCCTAGTTATTCTTTTTTGCATTATTGTTCATGCCGTAACTCCGCATCCGTAGCTCCGTTTTGGGCGTTTAGCATATCAAAATGTTCATCTCAGAGAGTATATCATTTCATCTCATTGCATCATTTTCATTTGAATTCATCTTGACGCCGGAAATGCTGTTGGAAGAATGCTATTTGAGATAATTGTCAGATCTGCTGCTCCAATTAGATATTTGTCATTTTTGCCATGATTATTGTGTGCATGATATGCCCCTGAGCTCTACATGAGTTTTGTTATATGTTTTGCCATATATCCAGAGGTGCAACCCATGTATTTTTGTGATGTGTGTGGTGACTAGCACAATCTTGCAAAGTGGTGCATTCGTTAATGCTGATTTCAGGGACTTAGCAATTCCACTAAGTCCTTGATCTGTTTATCTCAATATGCCATATGTTCATGTTGTCCTAGTGATCCGTGCCTCTTTTGAGGATGATCAGTAAGGATGATTTTTTAATCTTGTAGTGCTCTATCCATCCATGTCTTTGTTTGCAATTATGGAGCACCCTAATTGAGTCAATCGAGCTCTACTTTTGCTATTTCGTGAATCTGGGCAGATTGTCTACTTGTTAGCGATTTTGCCGATGATGTTGTAGTTGATCCGTGCATGCTATGTTATTGTTCTTGCCATGTCTATACGTATTGATATGTGTATTGCATGGTGTATGCTTAGTTGTCATGACTTGCTCCGTAGTGAGTGCATCGAGCTCGTAAACATGCCTACTTGATATCTGTTTTGCATGCTTTTCCAGTCACTAAGTCTGTACGATTGATATGTTTTACCATGTGTCAATGGAGCTGACCCTGTCCCTAGAGTCACGTAGGGTTTCTCAAGTGCGTGATACCCACGGCGCAGCGTGACCTGGTCATGACTGTAGCTTAGTCAGCCATATGTCGATGTACACCTTGATCGTATCTAGTCTCAGACACGTCTGCAATATGGGGGGGGCGAAGCGGAAAGTGCGACATATGGATCCACGGGGGTCCGGCGGAGAAGTGAAGCAATGGGCGGCAAGATTCAGGTGCCAGCGTCGAGCAGATAAGTGGATCCGGCCAGTGAGTGGGGCTATTAGCGTTCGATGCTCTTGCTTGATCGCTGTCAGACTGGTGCAGTAGTCAACGGAAGCTAAACTGCCATCAGGGTATTCTACCGGCTCGCAGCAAACCGGATCCGTCGACCTCTCGGCTCTATCTTCAACGAGCACCCACGTCCGGGGCCGACGGTGAGGCCAGTGGGCCAGGGATTGCCGGGTCAAGCTCTCGCCTGCCCCTCGGGTGGGAGAAGTGACAGAATGAAGAACGTGCTAGGCCAACTGGGATACCGTACAGAGGAAAGGAGGTGGAAATCGCTGAACGATTATACAAAGAACCCGGTAAGATTTTGGTACATTTTGGTGGAATACGAGCAGGAGTGGACATCTGCGAACCAAGAGCCAGCAAAGGCAAAAGAGACAGTGCGACCACCTCAATGCACAAAGACAGAGGAGTGACCCCTGTGGGCTGCTGAAAAAAAGGACCGTGCGACGGCCTAGGCATGCCAATAACAGGTCAAACTACCGGCCGAGAGGAATTACAATGCCATATATGAAGAGAAATAACCGGTGAATCAGTCTATGATACTGGGGCATGAAATAAGACACAGTGCTTTCGCAAGGTTAGAAGCGCATGGGAGCAAAGGTCTATAATCAAAGTTCCCGTGGAGTGACCTTGGAAGCAAAAGGTATCGATATTCCTGGCCCATGGAACGTGCTCAACATGGAGCAGATCGGACGGAAAACGGGAGCATGCCAATCAAAGCACAGACGCAGGCAGCACGTCAGAAGTCATGACAGTAACGTAACCATTCAGATACATAACACTAACAGGCAAGACAGATGCGCACGGCAACAATCCGCAAATCGCAACACGTAACGCGCCAGAGGCACGAGCAGGGCAGCCTCAAGCGGGGCACCGAAGGCAACACTAGCATGAAAGCAGCCTCAAGAAAGGCCGGACGGAGCATCCGCAAACACCCGGAACACGAGGAAACACCGGACAGTGGCCTAGGAGTAACAGAGCCGATCGAGGCCAGCCCGATCCTTCCCCTTACAGAACCAAGCCTACGGGCATATGTCTGCTGAGCACCAACACTCCACCATAGCAGGGGTGCACCTGCCGGAAATGGCCCTTGACAGAGAACAAGCAGAAGGCGTAGGGAGAGGACACAAAGAGGACCGGGCTAAAAGGACCAATAGCTGAAGGGTGAATTTCGACCATATGCAATCCATTCAACCTGGCCACAAGCATATGGCCTTGTGGGCAAGGAGTGCAAAGAAAGACTGCAAGAAGGAAGCATACGCTCAGATAACAGGGAGAGGCTAACGACCAAATATGACTCGGGAGCACGGGAGGCCGTGAAGACGCAGGACAGAGGGCAAAAAAGACAACGGAGGCGGGATATCTTGGCAAGCCGCCTTTAGACTATAGTGGGTCCATCAAGACACCATTGGTAAAGATCCCGCTATGGTGCTACCGTGCCGGACGCCCTGTGTTAGAGGATTGTCCGGCGCGCAAGGTACTGCTCTTGCATCTCGGCTCGAGTGCCGGGCGTGGAGCGTGCTGGTCTATATGCACCGGGGCACCGCCCGGGGCACCGGTAAGATGCCTGGTGGCATGGACTGTACCGCAGCATTGTTCTGTCTGTAACGGCCTGCGAAGGCGCGTTTTCGAAGTCGTGACGCGAGCAGCCGCCCGGTCCCTCCCGCGTGATATTAGAACATATGGCACGCCAGGTCGGAGCGGTCTTAAGGGCTTGGGTGGGCCCGGTGGAGAGGTGCGGTGGCGCCGGAGCGGGCGGCACGGTGGCCAGCACCGGCGAGCGGCGGGGAGAGCGGGGCCGGCGGTGGGCGGAGGCAGGCGAGGGCGGCTTGCGGCGGCACGGCCCATGGGCTTGGAGGGCCACGCTGGGCTGCCCCGGGCCGGCGGCGGCGAAGTGGGCGCGGTGGCGGCGGCGAACGGTGAGCGCCACGTGGCGGCGGCGGGTCGGACACGTCCGGCGCGCGGAGGAAGACGGAGGACTAGGGTTTCGGGGGAGAGAATCCGAAATTTCGGGAGTGGGTTTTTAAATAGATAGAGGAGCTAGGAGAGTCCAAATGAGGTGCGGTTTTCGGCCACGCGATCGTGATCGAACGCTCTAGATGATGGAGAGTTGGTGGGTTTTGGGCCAAATTGGAGGGGTGTTGGGCTGCAACACACACGAGGCCTCGGTCCCTCGGTTAACCGTTGGAGTATCAAACGAAGTCCAAATGGTACGAAACTTGACAGGCGGTCTACCGGTAGTAAACCAAGGCCGCTTGGCAAGTCTCGGTCCAATCCGGAAATGTTTAATCCCCACACACGAAAGAAAGGTAGAAATGACCACCGGAGGAGAACGAAGCGCCGGAATGCAAAACGGACAACGGGGAAAATGCTCGAATGCATGAGATGAACACGTATGCAAATGCAATGCACATGATGACATGATATGAGATGCATGACAATGACAACAACACACGGAGACAAAAACCTGAACCTGAGAAAATAAAATAACTTAAGCGGAAACGGCAAGAGTTGGAGTACATATTGGGTAAATCATATCCGGGGTGTTACAACACTCCACCACTACGAAAGGATCTCGTCCCGAGATCTAGGACTGAAAGAACGCCGGGTACTCAGAACGGAGGTGATCCTCGTGTTCCCAGGTGCTTCACGGTCGGAATGGTGTGACCACTTGACTTTGAGGAATTTGATTGACTTATTGCGAGTCTTGCGTTCAGTCTCTTCAAGAATAGCAACGGGGTGCTCACGATAAGAGAGATCTTCTTGGAGCTCAATGTCTTCGAAGTTGACGGTGCGGTCAGGAGTCTTGAAGCACTTGCGAGCTGAGAGACATGGAACACGTCATGCACATTTGCAAAGTTTGAAGGAAGCTCGAGTTGATAGGCGAGATCGCCTCTCTTGCTGACGATCTTGAAAGGTCCCACGTATCTAGGGGCAAGCTTCCCTTTGATACCGAAGCGACGAGTACCTTTCATAGGAGAGACGCGGAGGTAAACATGATCTCCGATCTCGAAAGCCAAATCACGCATTACTATCATAGTAGCTCTTCTGGCGGATTGGGCTGCTTTGAGGTTATCTCGAATGACTTTGCACATTTCCTCTGCCTCTGTGATTAAGTCATTACCCAGAAGCTGACGTTCACCGGTTTCAGACCAGTTGAGAGGGGTACGGCACTTCCTGCCATACAGAATTTCAAATGGGGCCTTGCCCGAACTTGCTTGAAAACTGTTGTTGTAGGAGAATTCAGCATAAGGAAGACAATCCTCCCACTTCATGCCGAAGGAGATCACACAAGCCCTGAGCATATCTTCAAGAATCTGGTTGACACGCTCGACTTGACCGCTAGTTTGAGGATGGAAAGCTGTGCTGAAGCGGATGTTGGTGCCCATGGCCTTCTGAAAAGAATCCCAAAACTTGGAGGTAAAGATGCTGCCACGGTCTGAAGAGATCACTGTGGAATACCGTGCAGAGAGACAATTCGAGAGGTATAGAGCTCCGCCAATTGAGCTGCAGTGATAGACTCTTTGATAGGCAGAAAGTGAGCCACTTTAGTGAGTTTGTCGATGACAACGAATATAGCATCATTGCCACGTTTGGACTTTGGAAACCCAGTCACGAAGTCCATCTCAATGTGGTCAAACTTCCATTCTGGAATGGCAAGAGGTTGGAGGAGACCAGCTGGCCTTTGGTGTTCTGCCTTCACTCTTCTGCAGACATCACATTCATTCACGAATTGAGCAATCTCGCGCTTCATTCGAGTCCACCAATAAGCCTGCTTGAGGTCCTGATACATCTTCGTGCTCCCAGGGTGGATGGAGAGGAGAGAATTGTGAGCCTCGTTCATGATCACTTTACGAAGGTCACCTTTGGGCACAACAATACGATCCTCGAAGAAGAGAGTGTATCCTTGTCATCAAGGCGGTAGCACTTGTACTTGGGTTGACTCTTGGCAATCCCAATCTTCACCTTTTCACCATAGCATCAAGAAGCTGGAGCTTGGCGAATCTGGTCTTCCAAGGTAGGAGAGACTTGAAGGTTGGCGAGGAAACCTTGAGGAACAACTTGCAGATTAAGTTTGCAGAAAGCTTCACAAAGCTCGGGTTGATAAGGCTTGAGAATCAGACTGTTGCAATAAGCCTTTCCTGCTCAATGCGTCAGCAATCACATTGGCCTTGCCTGGAGTATACTCGATACTCGGATTATACTCTTGAATCATTTCGACCCATCGAGTCTGTCTGAGGTTGAGATTAGGCTGAGTGAAGATGTACTTGAGACTCTTGTGGTCAGTGAAAATGTCCACTTTTCTTCCCAATAAGAGATGTCTCCAAGTCAAAAGAGCATGCACAACTGCCGCCAACTCGAGGTCATGAGTGGGGTAGTTCTTCTCTGTTGGGCTTCAACTGGCGAGAGGTATAAGCCACAACTTTCTTCTCTTGCATCAACACTGCACCAAGACCTTGAGAGAGGCATCGCAGAAACCTCGAACGGTTTGGATTCATCAGGAGGAGTCAGAACTGGAGCAGTGACCAATTTCTCTTTCAAAGTGTTGAAAGCGATGTCACATTCCGGAGACCAAACGTACTTGACGTGCTTCTGGAGAAGATTTGAGAGAGGCTTCGCGATCTTAGAAAAGTTTTCAACGAATCTTCGACAGTAGCTTGCGAGACCGAGGAAGCTACGGAGTTGCTTCACGTTCTGAGGTGGTTCCCAATTCACAATTGCAGACACCTTCTCAGGGATTCGACGGCAATACCCTTGGCAGAGATGATATGACCAAGATAAAGAACCTCATCGAGCGAAAATTCGCACTTGGAGAACTTGGCGTAGAACTGATGTTCCCTGAGCTTATCGAGAACCAAACGCAAGTGCTTGGCATGATCTTCCTTGTTCTTCGAAAAAACCAGAATGTCGTCGAGGTAGACCAAAACAAAGTCATTGGTGTAGGCGTTGAAGATGAATTTCATCATGCGAGAGAACGTCGGAGGAGCATTGACAAGGCCAAAAGACATAACAGTGTATTCATATGAACCATAGCTTGTCCTGAAAGCCGTCTTGGGAATATCTTGCTCACTGATTCGAATCTGATGATAACCCATATGGAGATCAAGCTTGGAGAATACTTGGGCACCTTTGAGTTGTTCGAACAGCTCATTGATGTTGGGAAGTGGGTATTTGTTCTTGATGGTATTCTTGTTCAACGGACGGTAATCAACACAAAGTCGGTCCGTTCCATCCTTCTTCTTCACAAAAAGAACACCACAACCCCACGGAGAAGAACTAGGCCGGATGAGACCCATTCTTTCTTGAATATCGAGTTGCTTCTTCAGCTCCTTCAACTCTTCAGGTCCGAGCTTGTAAGGACGTTTGCAAACAGGTTCCGTGCCAGGCTCAAGATCAATAACGAATTCAACTGGCCGATGCGGAGGCATTCCTGGAAGCTCTTCTGGAAAGACGTCTTGATATTCGCAAACGAATGGAATTTGTGAGATGGCATCTAGTTCACCCTTCTCATTGAGAGAAAAATAGACGGATGGTATTATCCCGAGCGGCAAAGACAATTACATCCTCAGACGAATGAGTCAATTGAATCTGCCTTGCTGCACAATCAAGCTGAGCCTTGTTCTTAGAAAGCCAATCCATTCCGAGAATAAGATCAATATCCGAGTTACCAAGAACCATTGGAGAAGCCAGAAACTTGAAATCACCCATCATGATAGAAATATCTGGAATCTCATGGTTAGCGAGCAAACATTTACCCGGAGAGACAACTGCTAACGGTTTATGCATCACTTGGGAAGTCAACTCATGCTTAGATGCAAAAGGCTTCGAGATGAAACAATGCGATGCACCAGTATCAAAAAGAACTTTTGCAGGAATATCGTTAACAGGAAGGTAACCCATGATGACATCTGACGAGTCCTCTGCCTGAGCTGCGTTCATCAAATTGACCTTGGCGTGCTTGGGATTATGCTTGACCACAGCTGTACTTGCTGATCTGACAGGAGGAGGAGGAGGAAGACGCCTCTGGTTGAAACACTTGTTGGCATAGTGACCCTTCTGTTGGCACTTGTTGCACGTGACCTCTGAAAGCTGGCGGTGATACGGAGCACTCGATCTTGGAGGTTGAGACGTAGTCTTGTTCTGAAAGCCAGGGTTGGGTGGGTGGGAAGAACCACTGCCACCTTTGCTTTCTGCTGATACGGCTGACGGAACGGAGGATGAGGAAGCCAATACTTCTGCTGCTTGGCTACTTGAGTAGAGGAAGAAGGAGTAACATCTCTGACTCGCTTCTTGGAAGCATCACACCTCAACTGAGCAGCCTCTTGCTTCAGTGCCATGTTGTAGAACTCATCGTATCTCAAGGGCTCAAAAAGAACAAGAGCTAGCTGAATTTCTTCTCTGAGACCACCCCTGAACTGGTATATCATGCTCTTCTCATCAGGGACGTCCTGCTTGGCAAAGCGGGCGAGCTTCTGAAACAACTTGTTGTAGTCATAGACAGACAAAGAGCCTTGCTCCAGGTTGAGGAATTCCTCACGCTTGCTTTCAACCACGCTCTGAGGGATATGATGAGCTCGGAAATCTTGACGGAATTCATCCCAAGTGATAACACGTCCACCTCTGGAATCCTTGTACTGCTGGAACCATTCTGCAGCTTGATCTTTGAGTTGGAAGGAAGCGAACTTGACAAAGTCCTCAGGCCTGACGTTACTGCACTCGAAATGCTTGCACAGATCCACAAGCAGATCATCAGCATCGGTTGCCTCAACACAATTGATGGAAGTCTTTGGCCCGTTAGCAAGGAACTGGTTGAGTGAAGCAAAGTGATTCTGATTGTTGCCTTGGTTCCCTTGGTTGCCTTGATTGCGCTCTTAAAGAATTTGCATGATCAACTGTGTGTTTGCATTGGTTGCGGCCATCACAGCTTGCCATGCCTCCGGAGGAGGTGGAGGTGGTGGTGGATTAGGATTCGGAGTCGTGCGCGTTGGAGGAGCCATCCTGAAGAGGTTGACATCCATTAGCACATTGATAGACACATATTGAAGCTGAATCCGACGAAATGAAAATTGCAACATATAGTCTTCACAGCCGAACAAAGTGAACGAATGCATTCATCTTGAAATGGTCACATATCCATAAATTGAGAAGCCACTTGGAATTAAGGTACAGAAATTTATCAACAAGGTACGGATCAAGAACGAATAATCGGTAAGAAATCCCAATCTCAAACCAATATCCGTGGAAGATGAACTATAGCTACTAGAATTCCCACCTATGAAACTCCCGAACCTTTCCGGTTATGCAATCAGGTGTTGGGGATACAGGGGAAGCATAATATCTCACCCAAACTAGCAAATCCTACATCTAGCTGTATCCATCCTTCAACACATAACTAAGAAACCTTCGGAAACCATCTACCTCATCCTTTGAAAAGCATCCGTTATACAAGTTATGGCGATACTCCCGAACTCCCGCCCCAGTACTAGGTGGCGTCGAGGTTATCTCACCAACGAAGTGCATAAAAGAGATTTCCGATGTCGGCGTACTAAACTCAGGTATTCCAGAATTGCAACGATAAAATTATGACGATAACACCTCAGAGCTCAACTCCCCGGGACACTTCCACTAAACCCCTGACAGGAGGCACCAAAACAATGTTCTCATCATAAAACCATCGGAACGATTCCAAGATACCCGCGTGATCCTAAATTTTTTTTTGTGAAATTTGAGAAGAGAAGAGTCAAAACTCTACGTCAGGATGCCTTACCAGAGCGATGAGGATACTAGGAAGTAAAAAGAATTCCTAAACTCTCCGATATATAATTCTAATGACTCAAAACATTTATTCTAGACACAACTCAGCCGCTAAAAACGATCAAGCAATGGGGCTCCTAAGGTCGGGGAAGGCTTTGATTACCAACTTGTAACACCCTCGATGCGACTATATCTCCCACGTGTCGAGGCACGACTTAGAGGCATAATCGCATTGAAGGCATATGTCGCAAGTTAGGCAATCTTCACAACATCCCATGTAATATAAATAATAAAAGGGGAGAAAACATAGTTGGCTTACACTCGCCACGTCAATCAAGTACATAAATAACATTACATCATCCAAACACTCATGGCCCGACTAACGGCACCAAAATAAAGATAACCCAACATGCGACACGGTCCCGATCACCCCCAACTGGGCACCACTACTGATCATCAGGAAAGGAAACATAGTAACATTGAGAGTCCTCATCGAACTCCACTTGAGCTCATAGCGCGTCTCCTGGAGCGGAATCATCACGCCCTGCATCTGGTGTAATAGTAATCTGTGAGCCACAGGGACTCAGCAATCTTGCACCCTCGCGATCAAGACTATTTAAGCTTATAGGTAAGGTAAGGTAACATATGTGGAGCTTCAGCAAGCGACTAGCAAGTACGGTGGCTAACTTGTTCGCAAAAGAGAGCGAGAAGAGGAGGCAAAGCGCCAGCGAGAAAATAGAGAACAACCTGCGCAAGCATTACTCCAACACCGTGTCCACTTCCCGGACTCCGCCGAGAAGAGGCCATCACGGTAACACACTCAGTTGATTCGTTTTAATTTAAGTTAAGGTTCAAGTTATCTACAACCGGACATTAACAAATTCCATCTACCCATAACCGCGGGCACGGCTTTCGAAAGTTCAATCCCTGCAGGGGAGTCCCAACTTAGCCCATGACAAGCTCTCACGGTCAACGAAGGAATAGACCTCCTCCCAAGACGTTCCGATCAGACTCGGTATCTCGGTTCTTCAAGACACTTCGACAGGTTAAAACAAGACCAGCAACACCGCCCGAATGTGCCGACAAATCCCGATAGGAGCTGCACATATCTCTTTCTCAGGGCACACTCAGATTGTTCAAACTTCCAGTAGGCCAGCCTAGAGTTGCCCCTGGTAGCCACCGGCGGCTGACGAGTTGGACCAACACTCAGAGGAGCACTGGCCCGGGGGGGTTTAAAATAAGATGACCCTCGGGCTCCGGAAACCCAAGGGAAAAAGAGGCTAGGTGGCAAATGGTAAAACCAAGGTGGGCATTGCTGGAAAAGCTTTATTCAAGGCGAACTATCAAGGTTCCCCATTATAACCCACCGCGTAAGGAACGCAAAAATCCGGGAACATAACACCGATATGAACGGAAACTAGGGCGCAAGAGTGGAACAAACACTAGGTGAGAGGCCGAGCCTTCCACCCTTTACCCAAGTATATAGATGCATCAAGATAACAAAATAATATAATGATATCCCAATAAGTTAAATAAAATGTTCCAACAAGGAACGGCCTCCCATCTTCACCTGCAACTAGCAACACTATAAGAGGGGCCGAGCAAAGCGGTAACATAGCCAATCAACGGTTTGCTAGGAAAAGGTGGGTTAGAGGTTTGACATGGCAATTTTGGAGGCTTGAAAGCAAATGGTAGGCATCGTAGCATTGGCATAGCGAAAGAGCGAGCAAACTAGCATAGCAAAGATAGTAGTGATTTCAAGGGTATGATAATCTTGCCTGCACAGTTTTCAGTTGACTGGATCCTTGAAAGCAAACTCAACGGGCTCCTCATTAACGAACTTGTATCTCGGCTCTACCCAAACAAGACAAACAAAACACAAGGGCACAATCCACCAATGTGCAAGACTCAAACAATATGATGCCAAGGATGATATGCTATGCGGGATCTGATGTGGGATGCATATGCAAGATGTGACAAGGAATGCATGAACCTGGCCTTAACTTGGGAATCCAAGTGTGCCGCTGGAAAGATGAGATGAAATCGCTTGAAAACGATATAAAGAACACCGGAATCGGAGTTACGGTTTGGAAATGGCAAGCAATTCAAATATGACATCGGTCTGCGATTTACAGCAAGTAGCCATCTAAATGCAACAAAATGAACATGCTACAGCACCCAAAGATGACAACAAAATACATGGCAGGGATGCATACAAGATGCTTAACAAAAGTCTAGCATTGAGCTATGGCCAATTGATCCATTAACAGGTTCGGACAAGCATGGCAAAAATGCATATGGCAATACAGGTTTCAGACTTAGTGAAATTAACACTTGTCTGGAATTTCAGATCAGATAGCCCTCTTCGGAGCAACAAAACTACATGCTACAGCACCTGAACATGGCAAAGTAAAGCATGGCATGGAGATACTCAAAGAACTTAATAAAAGTCTCTTAGTGACCTTGAGCCAAAAGGGATCAGAAAATACAATTGCAAGCATGCGAACATAGCAAAAACATAATCAGTTTTCAGACTTAGTGAAAACTGACACATGCTGAAAACAGATCTCAAGTAGGCATGTTTACGAGCTCGATGCACTCATTACGGAGCAAGTCATGATAATCTAAGCATACACCCATCAAGAACACACAAAATGCAAGCTAGACATGGAAAGAACAATAGCATAGCATGCACGGATCAACTACAACATCATCGGCAAAATTGCAAATAAGTTGACAATCTGCCCAGATTCACAAAGTAGCAAAAGTAGAGCTCGATTGACTCAAGCTAGATTGCTCCATAATTGCAAACAAAGACATGGATGGAAATAGCACTACAAGATTAACAAAACATCCTTACTGATCATCCTCAAAAGAGGCACGGATCACTAGGAAACAACATGAACATATGGCAATATGAGATAAACAGCTCAAGGACTTCGTCGAATTGCTAAGTCCCTCAAAACAGAATTACCAAGTGCACCACTTTGCAAGCTTGTGCTAGTCACCACAAACATAAAAAAACATGGGTTGCACCTCTGGAAAGATGACAAAACCCTTAACAAAACATATGTAGAGCATCATGGCATATCATGCACACATTAATCATGGCAAAAATGACAAAAACCAAAATGGAGTAGCAGACCTGAGAATTATCTCAAGTATCCCTCTTCTAACAGCATTTCGGGCATCAAGATGAACTCGAATGAAAATGATGCAATGGAATGAAATGATGTACTCTCTGATATGAACATTTTGATATGCTATATGTCCAAATCGGAGCTACGGATGCAAATTTATGAGGCTATGAACATGAGCACATGGATCTGGAATTTCGAGGACTTAGAAGAAAAACAACCTCCGGATCTAGGGTTTACTGTACATGGCACGCGAACCGACGTGGCGACGCTGCTCGCCGGGGAAGCTCGTCGGCATCGATGGCCGCGGTGGCCGGACCTTGAGGTGGCGGAGAGGGGCGCGGCGGCGGACGCGTCCGATCAGGCGGCGGACATGTCCGTCGGTGGCGGGGCGATTTTAGGGTTTCGGGGGGAGAAGGACATCCGAATTTCGTGGGGGTTCTATTTATAGCCATAGAGGGAGCTAGGAGAGTCCAAATGAGGTGCGGTTTTCGGCCATGCGATCATGATCGAACGCTCTAGAAGATGGAGAAGGCTTAGGTGGGTTTTGGGCCAAATTGAAGGGGTGTTGGGCTGCAACACACACGAGGCCTTTTCGGTCCCTCGGTTAACCGTTGGAGTATCAAACGAAGTCCAAATGATACGAAACTTGACAGGCGGTCTACGGTAGTAAACCAAGGCCGCTTGGCAAGTCTCGGTCCAATACGGAAATGTTTAATCCCCACACACGAAAGAAATCTAGAAATGACCACCGGAGGGGAACGAAGCGCCGGAATGCAAAACGGACAACGGGGAAAATGCTCGAATGCATGAGACGAACACGTATGCTAATGCAATACCCATGATGACATGATATGAGATGCATGACAACAATAACAACACATGGAGAAAAAGACCCGAACCCAAGAAAATAAAATAACTTAACACCGAAAACGGCAAGAGTTGGAGTACAAATTGGGAAAGTTACATCCGGGGTTTTACACGCGGTGTAACGCCCTCGATGCGGCTATATCTCCCACGTGTCGAAGCACGACTTAGAGGCATAACCGCATTGAAAGCAATGTCGCAAGTGAGGTAATCTTCACACAACCCATGTAATACATAAGGGAAAAGATACATAGTTGGCTTACAATCGCCACTTCACACAATTACATGAATAAAGCATTACATCATCCAGATAACAATCAGGGTCCGACTACGGAACAAAATAAAGGAGAACCCCAAATGCGACAAAGGTCCCCGATCGACCCCAACTGGGCTCCACTACTGATCAACTAGAATGGAAACAACACAAAGGACAAGATCTTCATCGAGCTCCTCCTGAGCTGGGTTGCGTCATCTGCACGTACTCATCGGCACCTGCAAGCTGGTTTTGGAAGTATCTGTGAGTCACGGGGACTCAGCAATCTCGCACCCTCGCGATCAAGACTATTTAAGCTTATGGGTAAGGTAAAGGTATGAGGTGGAGCTGCAGCAAGCGACTAGCATATATGGTGGCTAACATACGCAAATGAGAGCGAGAAGAGAAGGCAAAAGCACGGTCGATAAAAGTATGATCAAGAGGTGATCCTATAGCAACTACTGTCAAGCATAACTCCAACACCGTGTTCACTTCCCGGACTTCCCGGAAAGAGACCATCATGGTTACACACGCGGTTGATGCATTTTAATTAAGGTCAACTTCAGGTTTTCTACAACCGGACATTAACCAAATTCCCATCTGCCCATAACCACGGGCACGGCTTTCTAAAGTTCAAATCCCTGCAGGGGTGTCCCAACTTAGCCCATCACAAGCTCTCACGGTCAACGAAGGAATAGACCTCCTCCCGAGACATTCCGATCAGACTCGTACCCGGTTCTACAAGACATCCTCGACAATGGTAAAACAAGTCCAGCAAAACGCCCGATGCGCCGACATCCTGATGGGAGCTGCACATATCTCGTTCTCAGGGCAACACCGGATAGTCCTACGAGTAAAACAGCCCTCAAGTTTCCCCG
Organism: Triticum urartu; assembly: GCF_003073215.2. Classification (NCBI taxonomy): domain Eukaryota; kingdom Viridiplantae; phylum Streptophyta; class Magnoliopsida; order Poales; family Poaceae; genus Triticum; species Triticum urartu. Next base: position 120,534,346 of record NC_053027.1, read on the forward strand.
AGGTGGCCCCGCAGGTCTACTCAGTTTCGGACCAACACTTAGACAAGCACTGGCCGGGGGGGTTTAAAAATAAAGATGACCCTTGGGCTGGCCTAACCCAAGGGAAAAAGAGGCTAGGTGGCGAATGGTAAAACCAAGGTTGGGCCTTGCTGGAGGAGTTTTATTCAAAGTGAACTGTCAAGGGGTTTCCATTATAACCCGACCGTGTAAGGAACACAAAATCCGGGAATAATATACCGATATGACGGAAACTAGGGCGGCAAGAGTGGAACAAAACACCAGGCATAAGGCCGAGCCTTCCACCCTTTACCAAGTATATAGATGCATTAATTAAATAAGATATATTGTGATATCCCAACAAGTAAACATGTTCCAACAAGGAACAACATCTCCATGTTCCAACAAGGAACAAACTTCAATCTTCACCTGCAACTAACAATGCTATAAGAGGGGCTGAGCAAAGCGGTAACATAGCCAAACAACGGTATGCTAGGACAAGGTGGGTTTGAGGCTTGGTTCAACAATATGGGAGGCATGATAAGCAAGTGGTAGGTATCGCAGCATAGGCATAGCAAAAGAGCGAGCAACTAAGCAAGCAAAGATAGAAGTGATTTCGAGGGTATGATCATCTTGCCTGAAATCCCGCAAGGAAGAAGAACGAGTCCAAGAAGAAGACAACGGACGTAGTCGAACAGGGTCTCACAAACGCGACGTTAACGGAACCAACCCGAAGAAGCAACACCGAAAAGAAGCAACACATCATGGTTAAACAACCATCACATAATCATGGCATGATGCACAATCAAGTATGGTGCATGTCCAGTTTAATGAAGCATGGCATGGCAAAAGTGCACAAACAATCCTACAAATTAAGTGGAGCTCAATATGCATCAGGGCAATATTGCCAAAACACCACATAACGTATTTAGTTCGATCTTGTTTATGTACCGAACAATATTAAATGTTTGGTTAACATGGCAAGGTGAACATAACAAGAACTAAACCACCTAAACAATTTAAATGGGGCCAGATATAATAAACAACAAAACCCGGTAAATCCCCATATGCATCTATCAACTTGGTACAACAACAATTTTAAACATTTAAATGTTATTATCATGATGCGCATGACATGAGCAAGTTTTATGCAATATTTATGAAAATGTTGGCACGAAAAGATATGAGGCATTTGTCATCGTGGCGGAAACGAAAGGGGTGCCACGACAACGAATCCGGAAGTGATGCCACGGCAATATATCGGTTCCGGTAGCTCATAGAGATACCGGTGCAAAAGGAAGTGGCGGGAGCGAGCAAAAGAAGGTGGGGCGCTCCCGGATACCGGGTGTCCCATGTGTCGACGATGGTGACAAGGCAAAAGAGGGGCAACGTGCACCCACAATTCGAGCACGGAGCAAGCACGAGCAACTCATACATCACACACGCATTCGTTCACGGATGTCGTTCCGGCGGTTATACCTTCGAAGCGTGCGTTATCGGAGGGGTTCGAGTTTGATCGGAGTAGGGGAAGTAGACGTTCCGTGACGGTAGTCGAAGTAGTTGTTCTCTCATGCTCTAGGGTCGACGGTAGAGGTTCTCGCGATCTCGGCGATGGTAGTGGTACATGTTTATCGGTAGTCGAACATGACGATCTGGAGAGGGTACTTCGCAACATGCATGTCGTCGGTAGTTGTACACAATCGTTGTCGGACTTGGCGGGTTTGAAGTCTCCGGGCGTAGTGGTACATGTCCGTTCTTCGGTCATAGGTACTTGACGTTTTGCTACCCGGGTCTTTGGCGACGGTCGTTGTTCTATGCATCGGGCATCACGGTACTAGCCGAGGTACTTGCCGTTCTTAGCGGTTCCAAAGACGGCAGTAGATGAACATGACGCGTTGTCGTGGTACTTGTTGGTCTTGGTCGAGGCGGCAAAACGTAGGCGTACTTGAGGTGGCCTTGACGATCCCAAAAATGTTCCTGCTCGAGAAGGTCTCTGTCTTGGTCTTCACCGGGCATGGTACTTGGCAAAAAGGATCTCCGAAGGCGGCCTTGCCATCCCTGGATTCGATGACCTTGGCAACGACAAAAAAAGGCAGCGGGGCAGCGAACGGAAGGCAAAGCACAGGCAGGAGGTGATGCAGTTCTTCCTCCTCGTCCTAGACATGTCGAGGCAGGGGAGGTCTTGGCGCTGGGCGCGGGCACACACACTTCCAGCGGGGCATGCTGGAGGCAGGAGGCGAGGCAAGGCGTCAAAGCAAGGGAAGCAGCAGCAGGAGTAGAGGTGGAGGCAAGCTCGTCGGCAACAGAGCAGCAGCGATCCGAGGTCAACCGCAGGAGGTGGGGCGACGAGCTCGCTCCAGTGATGGCGGGGCACAAGGCGTGGGCATGGCCGGACGCTGGTGAACGCCGGAGACTGAGGCGCTGTGAACTGCAGCGGCGGGCGCGGCGGCAAGGTGGACTCGCCGGCCGACGGGGTGCCATGGCAAGGAGGCAGAGCAGAGGAACAGATGAGAGTAGGGGAACGAAGGAGAGGGAGGTGGGTCGGGCGCTGCATGGGCCTTGGGCCACTAGTGGGACGAGGCTGCTGGAGGCCCAACTGACTGACTGGGCTGCACTAGGGTTCTACTCTCTCCCTCATTCTCTCGTACCAAAGAAAGAAAAAAAGGAAAGAAAGAATGGAAAATAAAAAGGGAAGAGAAGGGACTTAGGAAAAGGGGTATTTTTTTAGACTCACAAAACTGAGCTCGATCTAGGAAAATGAAAGTGGCATGATTGAAAGATTTAAATTCAAATACATTTGAATTTAATTCAAATGGTTTGAATAAACTCAAGGTTTTTTAAGAGTCCAAAAATGTCGGGAAAATAGGAAGAGTCTCGATAAAAGGGAAAAGAATTGTTGGCAAAGTTTGGAGGTGAAACTTGAAGCAGAAGACACTTGAGAGTTTAGATTGCAAGTGTGTTTGCGGTTAATTCCAAACTAATGGAATATTTATAGTAGGTCCCTAAATACTGGGATGATATGTTATAAAGAGAACTCACCATGTGAATTCCCTCGGTTTAAATGGATCGAAGATCCATACGGTTTATTTAGTTGAGTTGCAAAAGATTTGTGAGATGATGACATGATGACATGATCCAACGAACCAAACAAAACACATGACGAAACCCGGAAACCCTGGAAGGCATCTGAAGCTCCGGACTTGGGGCGTCACAACACTCCACCACTACGAGAGGATCTCGTCCCGAGATCTAGAATGGCACCGGAGGGAAAACGGAGGAGAAAGAGAAGAGGTAAAACTAAGTTGCTCCTTTGACAAACGAGTGAGACCAAAGAACCTTGAAAAAGGTTAAACCATTTCAAGGAAAGAATACAACAGAGATAAATGAAGTTGAAAACACTCTGTTAGCAAAGAGGAACAAGGAAGAATAACTTTGGGCAGTACTCCTGTTGAGAAGGTTTGCAAGACTTGATACGATGAAAAGAACTTGAGCAGAGGACACGACACTCCGGTTAAACAATATAGAGAAGGGATAAGAATGATATAATTTGGACAGCACTTCGACTGTAAATGGAAGAAATTGAACATGATCTTGACAGAACGAGATGATGGGTGAAAAGAACAACATCTCAATGCCTCCAGAACCAAAGAATAGAAGATAGATAATTGAAATAAAAGAATGGAGAAGAAAATGCCATCTTATGCCACAAAAGAGCTTGAGAAGGCATCCTTAGGAGACGGGTCGAGCGGAGTTGTTGGAACACCAACAACGAAAAGATGAGCTTGATATGGTCTTAAGGAATACATCCCAAATTATGAGGTGGCAACCTGCCACTCACGGGAAAAGAATTGGATTTGTATGAACAAGGAGACGAGAAAGCTTATTTCACAGGAAGGATGAAAGAAGAACTTGGGTCATTTATAAGCACCATAATAGCAACAAACCTTAGAGAAGGCTTTAGGTGAAATAGAACCCAAGATAACTCCAATGACGAGATTGATGGATTTAAAATACCTCATTCATGACAACATGTGAATCATGAAACATGAATTCAAATTATCAAGAATGACATAATACCATATCCAATGATACGGAAGAAAGAATTGCACTTCGGATTATGATATGAAGAAAGCTTGAGCTTCTTAGAAAAATCTCGATGAAAAACTTGGAGAAGAAATAACATCCGTTATGAACCATCATGTAGAACCTTCATGAAGAACTCCGGTAAAACAAAAGAATAACAAAAATAAAGAGAAGTTCGAAACACAAGGTGAAACCTTGTAATGATTTAGATGGACTTCGTGATGAAATAAAGCAGAAAACTAGAACTCCGGAAAAGAAAGATGAAACAAATGAAGATGAGAATTTGATGAGCCTCCGGAATAGGAAATTGAGTTCACTCGATGAAACAAGAATGAGAATTACATTATGATTATCATTCACCAATTAAATTGATGACGATCAACGTATTTGGCATACTACTCATTCTCGTAAAAAAGGATTAATATAGATATAGTGCAAACTTGAGGAAGGTCTTCAACGAACCACCGATAGAATTGAAACAACGAATGAATTGATAAGGAAGAGAAATCTTGAACGAACCACTGTAAGAATTAAAAAATGAATGAAGAGAACATAAAGAAACACCGGGAGGAATTAGCAAATGAACGAAAATACTTGCTAGGATTTAGATACATGAGAACGAAGAGATCACAAACTGATTAGAGATCACTTGAACGATGTACCGGCAAGATTGGAGAATGATATATTTTGCTGAGAATGAATAAACCTTCCGAAATGATGGCCTTCGGAGGCACAAGCTGAAAAGACTCCTAAATTGCTTCGGATGGATGAAAAGAATATCTCACAATCGAAAACAATTATGAGAGGATGGCGACAAGCTAGAATCACAAATCTTGAAGAGAATGGAGCAAGATTTAAGAGAAACTCTTCTTTTGGTCTTCAAATGCAGAGAATGACGATGAGAAACACCACCAATAATTGTAGAGGCACTCCGGAAGAATCAAAACAAAGAGGTTGAGCTAATGATGAAAAGAATTCGACAGGTCTTGGGGAAAAACATAAAACTGATGATAATTCATTCTTACATCAAACTTCAAAAAGAATTTTTGAGGATGGCTCTAGGAGAGTTAGAAGAGTCAGGTAAGATCCTGGGAAAAGACCTGTGGGTTAGGGCCCACTCAAAAGATACACCGTTGAAAAGATTACTTGAAAAGAGAGATTGCACCGGTTGAATTAAAAGACTAGAATGAGAACAATCTCGAAAGAGCTTGAAAGGATTACGAAAGCAGAATGGAAACACGAATCTTGTGAGATTTCTTGAGCACTTCGGAACAATTGAATAGCGAGAAGTGGATGATTAAGAGGTGCACCGGCATGAGAAAGCATTGAAATGAGGAAGGGTATGATCAACAAAGCTTTACTTGAAACC
>NC_053027.1:120540794-120564123 GCF_003073215.2 Triticum urartu
TAATTTAGAGTGAAATATTGTAACAAATCCAAACCAAGGGAAATAACATCACTCTCGCCGGCTGCTTGAGCTCACTGTGCATTACAGAAGCCAAGTGATTAGCCCCCACCAGCACCCACAAACTTATTCCGAACTAGCACATCAATGGGCTGTAAATTTTCATAGGAAAGGCTGGACATCTGGGGCTCACGCCATTGTCAACGTAGTCAATAAACGAGAGAATTACACTACGAGCGGCTGACACCAGGGACCCAGCAAGTCGCGCAGTTTTTTTTGAGGAACAAGCAGTTGTTATTTATACTAGTTTTAGCGACGGATCAGGGTAACAACGGGGCTGTGCGGGGGCTGTGGCCCGTCTAGCCAGGGTTTTATTTATGTTTACCACATCATGAGCCCAGTTGTGTTTTTTTCTTGCTGAAAATGGCTAGCCCAGTTCTATTTTTTTAAAAGAAATACCCAAACAAGGCCTACTTGCTTTATCGGCCCTGCTGGGCTGCAAATCTTTCAAGACGAGGAGAGTTTCATTCGGTTTGCCCAGAAATGGGCTGTACATTTTTAAAACACATCAAACCGGGAATTAGTTTCAATTTTTTCATTACAAGATCTTAAATTCCATTGATTTTTATGCGTGGACAATTATTTGGATTTTATATTTATATAAATTATTTTTCAAAATAGTTTGAATGTGAATCGATATTTCTGGATTAAAAACAGTTGACCGCACCGAAATATGCAAAATTTCGTATACTTTTTAACCGTGGCCACAATATGGGGTGATGCTAACAAAAAGAAGATGGGCTCCAAAAAAATTCTTAAGAATTAGCAAATGGGCTGTACATTATTAGAAATAATGGCAGATGGGCTGTATGCTGTTTTCCACAGATTTGAGGCTGACTTGTGCGCCTACTACAGGTTGACGCGTATGCTTTCATAAAAAAAGGTTGACGCACACGCAACGCCCTGTCAACTTAGTCAACACACGAGAGCAGTGACTGTTGGATGTCCATCCAACGGCTGTCGTGCTTCTTCAATCTCTGCTCTTCATGCTCAAGCCGCTCAAACAAGCCGGCGGGACTGCCTGCTCCCTCCTCCCCGCGGCCGGCTGCTGCCGCGCAGGCCTCACCGCCCCACCGTACTCCCATCGCTGGCCTAGCCATCCCTCTACTCACCCACACCTGCTCTTATTCTCTGGCGACGGCAGACGAACCAGTAAACCCTCGTACAGTCGTACTCCCCTCCGCGTGGGAAACAACTGCCGAGTCTTCCCTGCCTCCGTGTCGTCCCCTTCCTAGGCCTCGCCGTCGTCCACCGCCCTGGTGCTCTCGGCGCGGCGTGGTCAACGTGGTCAAGGAACGACTTCCATCGGACGTGGACTGTACGTGGAGAGGCTGACAGCTGGGTCCATGGCCGCAGCAAGGAAGTGCCTCCTTATTACGCGCAAAATAATGATTCCTCCACCTGACAGCAGGGACCCACTGTACGAGCCACCGTATTTCGTGAAAAAACGTTTCCCCCTGACTGCTGGGACCCACTAGCTACACCTTCGCACGCAAGGAAGTGCCTCCTTATACGCCCAAAAAAATGAATACCCCTGCTAGCTGGGACCCACCATATTGTTGGGCTGACTTGTGGGCCTACTAAGTTGACAAGGACGGAGAGCTTTGTCAACTTAGTCAATACTCCAGTGACTGTATGGTCCATCCAACGGCCATAGTGCTTCTCAACCTCTGGTCTTCTTGCTCCAGCCGCCCAAAGCAGCGCCGGTCGTGCCTCCTGCTCCTGCCTCCCGTGGCGGCTGTGCTACCGTCGGAGGCCTCACCGCCCCCATACTACTCCCACCATTGGCCAGGCCATCCCTCCACTCACCCACACCCCCTGTTATTCTGCGGCGATGGCAGCCTCACACCGCAGCCGAACCAGTGAACGCTCATACTCCTCTCCGGTGGGCATCCACTGCCGCGTCTTGCACGGCTCCGCGTCGTCCCTCCTAGGCCTCACCGTCGTCCACCGTCGTGGTGCTCTCGGAGCGGCGTGGTCAATCTGGTCAACGACCGACTTCCATTGGAAGAGTACTGTACGTGGAGGCTGACAGCTGGGTCCACGGCAGCTGCAAGGAAGTGCCTCCTTATTACGCGGAAAATAATTATTCCTCCACCTGACAGCGGGGACCCACCGGACAGGCCACCAGTATTTTGCAAAAAAATCGTTTCCCCCTGACTGCTGGGACCCACCGGACGGGCCACCGTATTTCGCGAAAAAAACGTTCCCCCCGCTGTCAGCTCGGACCCACCGGAAGTGCCTCCTTATTACGCACAAAAAATGAATACTCCCTCCGGCTAGCTGGGACCCACCTTGGTGGGAGGCTGACTTGTGGGCCTACTAAGTTGACGGGGACGAAGGCTTTGTCAACTTAGTCCAATATGAACGATTCTAGCTCCAGTGACCGTACGATGTCCATCCAACGGCCGTAGTGCTTCTTCAACCTCTGGTCTTGCTCCAGCCGCCCAAAGCAGCGCCGGTCGTGCCGCATGCTCCTGCCTCCCGTGCCGGCTGTGCTGCCGCAGAGGCCTCACCGCCCCTACTATTCCCACCGCTTGGCCAGGCCCTGCGGCGACGGCAACCTCACACCGCAGCCGAACCAAGTGAACCCTCGTAGTCCTCTCCGCGTGGGCTTCCACTGCCGCGTCCACCTTCCTAGGCCTCGCCGTCTTCCACCGCCATGGTGCTCTCCGCGCGGCGTGGTCAACGTGGTCAAGGAACGACTTCCACCGGAAGAGTACTGTACGTGGAGAGGCTGACAGCTGGGTCCACGGCCACAGCCCAGTTTTTTGTGATTTGCCAAGTAAGTCGCTTTGTCAGGCCTGTTGGGCTGCAAATCTTTCAAGACGAGGAGAGCTTTCATTCGGCTGGCCGAGAAAATGGCCCATCAGTAATGAGAAATGGGTTGTACATTTTTAAAACACATCAAACCGGCAATTAGTTTCAAATATCTTTTTTTTCATTTCAAGATTTTAAATGACATTAATTTTTATGCGTGGAGAATTTGTTGGATTTTATATTGATATACATTTATTTTTAAAATCAGTTTGAATGTGAGTCGAAATTTCAGGATTAAAAACAGTTCGGACCGCACCGAAATATGCAAAATTTCGTATAATTTTTTAACCGTTGCCACAATATGTTGTAATGCTAACAAAAAGAATATGGGCTCCAAAAAAACCTTAAGAATTAGCAAATGGGCTGTAAATTATTAGAAATAATGGCAGATGGGCTGTATGCTGTTTTCCACAGATTTGAGGCTTTCCTAAAAAAAGGTTGACGCACAAGCACTGACTGTTGGATGTCCATCCAACGGCCGTCGTGCTTCTTCAATCTCTGCTCTTCCTGCTCCAGCCGCTCAAACAAGCGCCGGCGGGACTGCCTGCTCCCTCCTCCGCGGCCGGCTGTGCTGCTGCGCAGGCCTCACCGCCCGACCGTACTCCCATCGCTGGCCTAGCCATCCCTCTACTCACCCACACCTGCTGTTATTCTCCGGCGACGGCAGACGAACCAGTAAACCCTCGTACAGTCGTACTCCCCTCCGCGTGGGAAACAACTGCCGAGTCTTCCCTGCCTCCGTGTCGTCCCCTTCCTAGGCCTCGCCGTCGTCCACCGCCCTGGTGCTCTCGGCGCGGCGTGGTCAACGTGGTCAAGGAACGACTTCCCATGGACGTGGACTGTACGTGGAGAGGCTGACAGCTGGGTTCCATGGCGGCAGCAAGGAAATGCCTCTTATTACGCGAAAATAATAATTCCTCTCCACCTGAAGCAGGGACCACACGGACGGGCCACTGTATTCGTGAAAAAACGTCCCCCTAACTGCTGGGACCACCAGCTCACCTTCGCACTGCAAGGAAAGTGCGTCCGGGCAAAAAAACGATTCGCCCCCCTGACTGCTGGGACCCACCAGCTACATCTTTCAGGCAAGGAAGTGCGTCCGGGCAAAAAAAACCAAAACGACTCGCCCCCTGACTGCTGGGACCCACCAGCCCCCCAACTGCTGGGACCCACCAGCTACATCTTTGCACGCAAGGAAGTGCGTCCGGGAAAAAAACGATTCGCCCCCTGCCTGCTGGGACCCACCACCTACATCTTCACAGGCAAGGAAGTGCCTGACAGTCGGGACCCACCTGGTCGAAGCGTACGTAGCGTTGACATTCTGGTCGCGAACGTGTACGTACATACTGGTCGATATAGAGGCACGCACGTGTCGTAGTAGAGGCACGCATGTGTCGTAGTAGAGGCGCGCACGTAGCATGTACACGTACGTACAGCGGCCAGGGTGCAAGAAAGAAAATACGGCCACGTATGTGTACATACGGGCGGGTCTCGAACGCCTACTCACGCATACGTACGGCGAGGGCTCGTGTACATGGCTGGGTCGGAACGGAGAAACAGCGTCGTCGTCATGTTCATGGGTCGGAACGGAATGCGTGGTCGTGTTCATCGGGAGGGCTTGGACAGAAGAGGCAATGGAAATGAGGCCTGGCGTACCGCACAACGGATGAAACGGACCTCCTACGGTCGAAACAAGGGTCCTATTGATCGGGAGGGGTGTGGCGTACCGCAAAACGGAGGAAACAGACCTCCTACTGTCGAAACGGGGGTCCTGTTGATCGGGAGGGGTGTGGCGTACCGCAAAACGGAGGAAACAGACATCCTACGGTCGAAATGGGGGTCCTGTTGATCGGGAGGGGTGTAGCCTACCGCAAAACGGAGGAAACGGACTTGTGTTGTTGCGCGACGGTCGAAACGGGGGTCCTGTTCATCGGGAGGGGTGTGGCGTACCGCAAAACGGGACTCCACGGGATACTGTTCATCTCCACCGTCGACCCCCTCCAGCCTCCACGAGCTACTATTCATCCACCGTCGACCTCCTCCAGCCTCCACGGGCTCCTGTTCATCCATCCTCCATGGCGCGCTACTCCACGGCTACTGTTCAACCACCCCTCCACCGTCTACTGTTCATCCAGCCCTCCACACCACGGGGTCCTGTTCAACCACCCCTCCACGGGCACCCCTCCACCGTCTACTGTTCATCCTGCCCTCCACAGCACGGGGTCCTGTTCATCCACCCTTCCACGGGCACCCCTCCACCGTCTACTGTTCATCTAGCCCTCCACCACACCACGGGGTCCTGTTCATCCAGAGGCAACGCCACCGCCCACTGTTCATCCAAACCCCCCTGCAACGCTCACGGTTCATCCCATCGATCGGCTTCAGTTAGCAGCAGTAGCCAAGGAATCGCTCGATCGGGTTCAGTTAACAGCCATCGATCGATCGCTCGGGTTCAGTAACGCGTAGCCTGTAGTGCAATCGCCCGGGTTCAGTTAGAGCCCAACGCCTCGCTCGGGTTCAGTTAGAGCCAACGCCTCGCACACACGCACACGCGCGTATGTGTACGAAAGAAACGCGCCATCGCTCGGCCCCCGACCACCCACCGTAACCAGGAACTCCCCAAAAGTTTCCTCCCCCTCGCTTCTACCATGGTTTTTTCCATCATGGACGGCCCAAAGAATGTCATGTAGCTGCGTCTCCGGCCTGCCCAGGACGAAAAGCCCATTTTCTGTCATGATTTTTTGTCATAGAAGTAGGAGCCCACCACATCTATGATGATACCGGGTTTTGTCACAAGTATCGTCATAGAAGTGTCATATGTATGCAGAAATTTTTTTCGTTCGGCCCAAAATGTCACGGATGTGTCTTTTTTTTGTAGTGATCTTAGACCACTCTCTCACCCACACAAGTTAGCTACGCATAAGAAAACCTCAATCTCAGGAGGCTGTTCTTCCCCTTGTATTGTTCATCATCAGCCCAAGAGGCAATCCACCACCACCACACTAGAGTAAGGTGTTACACCACAACGGTGGCCCGAACTAGTATAAATCCTGTGTCTTTCTGTGTTGCGAGTTCGTCGAGTTCGTCCCGAGATCTTAGCGAGCTAGGGCGTAGATCGGTAGGAGGGAAAGACTTCGCGTGCACCCTAGTGTTCGAACCTTAAGGGTTTGTCGGAACCCATCCGACATTTGGCGTGCCAGGTAGGGGTGCACCGTAGCTTTCCTTTCGTCAGTTCGTCGCTCCGTCGCTCCATCGTCTCCATGGCGAACGCTCGCCGCGCTCGAGCTGAGCGTCAGGCTGCTCTCACCACCCGCGTTGCTCAGACAGCTCCCATCGGCGGGTCACCATGTCGTTCTCCGTCTCCCGCCGCCAACGCTTCCACCGGCCCGGTGGGGAACGAGCAGCAAGCGTCTTCGTTGCATCCTTCGGTGCGGCAAGACGGCCGCACCGCCACTCCATCGCTGGCCCCGGCCGGTTCTTCGTCTCACGCACACCGCGCTCCCATGGAGGCGCGGGCCGCACTCCTTGCTACAAACAAGATCCTGCGCTACCACCCAGTTGACGACCTCTACGAGGAGTGGCTCGACCAGGTCTCCGAGCTCGTCCGCGCCGCAGGGGGCTCCCTGGCGCCGTCCCTCTCTCTGCCTCACCCTTCAGCCCGCCACGGGCGAGGAGGGCCCGAGGCGCGCCTCCACCACCCAGCCCAAAGACGGCGCCTTGGCACCAAGCGTGCGGCCCCGCGGTGCGATCCGCCACTGACCAGTGCCCACGCGCGAAGAGAGAAGCTGCCAAGAAATCCCACGGCCGCGAGAAGCTGCACCGCGCTTCCCGCGCCGCCTCGTCAAGTCGCATGCGCCCCTTGTGGCGGCGCTACGCTCGACCTCGACAAGACCAAGCTCCACCAAGGCGGGCCCCGTAACCATGGCCAGGTGCTGCGCCTTCACCCTCGAGCTCCGTAGCGTCGCCTGGCCAGGAAAGTTCAAGACGGATCTGCCTCCTCGCTACGAGGGCACCTGCGCGCGGCGTCGTAGAAGCTCCTGAGGACACCATGTTCTCAAGGACCCTTCACCTGAGGATATGTCCCGATCTCCGCAGGACCCAAGCCCCGACAGCATGCCAGCCCTCGTCGAACACCCGGTGTACGTTTTCAGCATTGTACTGTGAGACACAAGAGCACGCTACCCCATGCCCCAGAAGCTCCTACTCGCACTCCTGGTGGCCTCACGCAAGCTGTGACACTACTTCCAGGGCCACCTCATCAAGTTCGTCTCAGCCTACCCTCTAGAAAGGATACTTAGGAGCCCTAACTCAGCCGGAAGGGTCGCAGAGTGGAACTCGAGTTGCAAGCATTCCAGTTGGAGTTCAGCACCACCAGGGTCATCAAGGGGGCCGCACTCGCTGACTTTGTGGCAGAATGGACGGATGCCCCGACACTTGAGGAAGGAGAAGACTGGTCCACCTCCCCAGGAAGTGAGGCTCCGGATGGTTGGGTCATGCATTTCGATGGCGCCTTCGCACACCAGGGCGCGGGGGTTGGAGCAGTGCTAATCTCGCCCACCCAGGACAAGCTCTACTACACCGTGCAACTCTGCTTTCAGCACGGCAAGAAGGTCTCCAACAACATCGCGGAGTACGAAGGCCTCATAGCTGGCCTGAAGGCTGCAGCGGCCCTAGGGTGAAGTGCCTCACTATCAGAGGCGACTCACAACTCCTCGTTAACTTCTCCAACAAGGTGTACGAGCCGAAGGATGAGCATATGGAGGCTTGAAGGAAATATGCCCTAGAGGCAATAATAAAGTTATTATTTATTTCCTTATATCATGATAAATGTTTATTATTCATGCTAGAATTGTATTAACCGGAAACATAATACATGTGTGAATACATAGACAAACAGAGTGTCACTAGTATGCCTCTACTTGACTAGCTCGTTAATGAAAGATGGTTATGTTTCCTAACCATGAACAAAGAGTTGTTATTTGATTAACGAGGTCACATCATTAGTTGAATGATCTGATTGACATGACCCATTCCATTAGCTTAGCACCCGATCGTTTAGTATGTTGCTATTGCTTTCTTCATGACTTATACATGTTCCTATGACTATGAGATTATGCAACTCCCGTTTACCGGAGGAACACTTTGGGTGCTACCAAACGTCACAACGTAACTGGGTGACTATAAAGGAGTACTACAGGTGTCTCCAAAGATAGATGTTGGGTTGGCGTATTTCGAGATTAGGATTTGTCACTCCAATTGTCGGAGAGGTATCTCTGGGCCCTCTCGGTAATGCACATCACTTAAAGCCTTGCAAGCATTGCAACTAATGAGTTAGTTGCGGGATGATGAATTACGAACGAGTAAAGAGACTTGCCGGTAACGAGATTGAACTAGGTATTGGATACCGACGATCGAATCTCGGGCAAGTAACATACCGATGACAAAGGGAACAACGTATGTTGTTATGCGGTCTGACCGATAAAGATCTTCGTAGAATATGTAGGAGCCAATATGGGCATCCAGGTCCCGCTATTGGTTATTGACCGGAGACGTGTCTCGGTCATGTCTACATTGTTCTCGAACCCGTAGGGTCCGCACGCTTAAGGTTACGATGACAGTTATATTATGAGTTTATGCATTTTTGATGTACCGAAGGTTGTTCGGAGTCCCGGATGTGATCACGGACATGACGAGGAGTCTCGAAATGGTCGAGACATAAAGATTGATATATTGGAAGCCTATGTTTGGACATCGGAAGTGTTCCGGGTGAAATCGGGATTTTACCGGAGTACCGGGAGGTTACCGGAACCCCCCGGGAATCATATGGGCCTTAGTGGGCCTTAGTGGAAAGGTGAAAGGGCTGCCCATAAGGGCTGCGCGCCTCCCCCCTCCCCTAGTCCTATTAGGACTAGGAGAGGTGGCCGGCCACCCCTCTCCCTCTTTCCCCCTTGGGAATCCTAGTTGGAATAGGATTGGGGGGGGGGAGTCCTACTCCCGGTAGGAGTAGGACTCCTCCTGCGCCCCCTTGGCTGGCCACCCCTCCCCCCTTGGCTCCTTTATATACGGAGGCAGGGGGCACCTCTAGACACACAAGTTGATCATTGAGATCGTTCCTTAGCCGTGTGCGGTGCCCCTGCCACCATATTCCACCTCGATCATATCGTTGTAGTGCTTAGGCGAAGCCCTGCGTCGGTAGAACATCAAGATCGTCACCACGCCGTCGTGCTGACGGAACTCCTCCCCGAAGCTTTGCTGGATCGGAGCCCGGGGATCGTCATCGAGCTGTACGTGTGCTAAGAACTCGGAGGTGCCGGAGTAACGGTGCTTGGATCGGTCGGATCGGGAAGAAGACGTACGACTACTTCCTCTACGTTGTGTCAACGCTTCCGTTGCGATCTACAAGGGTACGTAGATCAAGACTCTCCCCTCGTTGCTATGCATCACCATGATCTTGCGTGTGCGTAGGAAATTTTTTGAAATTACTACGTTCCCCAACAGTGGCATTCCGAGCCTAGGTTTTATGGTTGATGTTATTGCACGAGTAGAACACAAGTGAGTTGTGGGCGATACAAGTCATACTGCCTACCAGCATGTCATACTTTGGTTCGGCGGTATTGTTGGACGAGACGACCCGGACCAACCTTACGCGTACGCTTACGCGAGACCGGTTCCCTCGACGTGCTTTGCACATAGGTGGCTTGCGGGCGACTGTCTCTCCAACTTTAGTTGAACCGAGTGTGGCTACGCCCGGTCCTTGCGAAGGTTAAAACGGAGTCTATTTGACAAACTATCGTTGTGGTTTTGATGCGTAGGTGAGATGGTTCTTGCTTAAGCCCGTAGCAGCCACGTAAAACTTGCAACAACAAAGTAGAGGACGTCTAACTTGTTTTTGCAGGGCATGTTGTGATGTGATATGGTCAAGACATGATGCTAAATTTTATTGTATGAGATGATCATGTTTTGTAACCGAGTTATCGGCAACTGGCAGGAGCCATATGGTTGTCGCTTTATTGTATGCAATGCAATCGCGATGTAATGCTTTACTTTATCAAACGGTAGCGATAGTCGTGGAAGCATAAGATTGGCGAGACGACAACGATGCTACGATGGAGATCAAGGTGTCGCGCCGGTGACGATGGTGATCATGACGGTGCTTCGGAGATGGAGATCACAAGCACAAGATGATGATGGCCATATCATATCACTTATATTGATTGCATGTGATGTTTATCTTTTATGCATCTTATCTTGCTTTGATTGACGGTAGCATTATAAGATGATCTCTCACTAAATTATCAAGAAGTGTTCTCCCTGAGTATGCACCGTTGCGAAAGTTCTTCATGCTGAGACACCACGTGATGATCGGGTGTGATAGGCTCTACGTTCAAATACAACGGGTGCAAAACAGTTGCACACGCAGAATACTCAGGTTATACTTGACGAGCCAAGCATATACAGATATGGCCTCGGAACACGGAGACCGAAAGGTCGAGCGTGAATCATATAGTAGATATGATCAACATAGTGATGTTCACCAATGAAACTACTCCATCTCACGTGATGATCGGACATGGTTTAGTTGATTTGGATCACGTAATCACTTAGAGGATTAGAGGGATGTCTATCTAAGTGGGAGTTTTTAAGTAATATGATTAATTGAACTTAAATTTATCATGAACTTAGTACCTGATAGTATCTTGCTTGTTTATGTTGATTGTAGATAGATGGCTCGTGCTGTTGTTCCGTTGAATTTTAATGCGTTCCTTGAGAAAGCAAAGTTGAAAGATGATGGTAGCAATTACACGGACTGGGTCCGTAACTTGAGGATTATCCTCATTGCTGCACAGAAGAATTACGTCCTGGAAGCACTGCTGGGTGCCAGGCCTGCTGCTGGAGCAACACCAGATGTTATGAACGTCTGGCAGAGCAAAGCTGATGACTACTCGATAGTTCAGTGTGCCATGCTTTACGGCTTAGAATCGGGACTTCAACGACGTTTTGAACGTCATGGAGCATATGAGATGTTCCAGGAGTTGAAGTTAATATTTCAAGCAAATGCCCGGATTGAGAGATATGAAGTCTCCAATAAGTTCTATAGCTGCAAGATGGAGGAGAACAGTTCTGTCAGTGAGCATATACTCAAAATGTCTGGGTATAATAATCACTTGATTCAATTGGGAGTTAATCTTCCAGATGATTGCGTCATTGACAGAATTCTCCAATCACTTCCACCAAGCTACAAGAGCTTCGTGATGAACTATAATATGCAAGGGATGAATCAAGACTATTCCCGAGCTCTTCGCAATGCTGAAAGCTGCGGAGGTAGAAATCAAGAAGGAGCATCAAGTGTTGATGGTCAACAAGACCACTAGTTTCAAGAAAAAGGGCAAAGGGAAGAAGAAGGGGAACTTCAAGAAGAACAGCAAGCAAGTTGCTGCTCAGGAGAAGAAACCCAAGTCTGGACCTAAGCCTGAAACTGAGTGCTTCTACTGCAAGCAGACTGGTCACTGGAAGCGGAACTGCCCCAAGTATTTGGCGGATAAGAAGGATGGCAAGGTGAACAAAGGTATATGTGATATACATGTTATTGATGTGTACCTTACTAATGCTCGCAGTAGCACCTGGGTATTTGATACTGGTTCTGTTGCTAATATTTGCAACTCGAAACAGGGACTACGGATTAAGCGAAGATTGGCTAAGGACGAGGTGACGATGCGCGTGGGAAACGGTTCCAAAGTCGATGTGATCGCGTCGGCACGCTACCTCTACATCTACCTTCGGGATTTAATATTAGACCTAAATAATTGTTATTTGGTGCCAGCGTTGAGCATGAACATTATATCTGGATCTTGTTTGATGCGAGACGGTTATTCATTTAAATCAGAGAATAATGGTTGTTCTATTTATATGAGTAATATCTTTTATGGTCATGCACCTTTGAAGAGTGGTCTATTTTTGATGAATCTCGATAGTAGTGATACACATATTCATAATGTTGAAGCCAAAAGATGCAGAGTTGATAATGATAGTGCAACTTATTTGTGGCACTGCCGTTTAGGTCATATCGGTGTAAAGCGCATGAAGAAACTCCATACTGATGGACTTTTGGAACCACTTGATTATGAATCACTTGGTACTTGCGAACCGTGCCTCATGGGCAAGATGACTAAAACACCGTTCTCCGGTACTATGGAGAGAGCAACAGATTTGTTGGAAATCATACATACAGATGTATGTGGTCCGATGAATATTGAGGCTCGGCGATATCGTTATTTTCTCACCTTCACAGATGATTTAAGCAGATATGGGTATATCTACTTAATGAAACATAAGTCTGAAACATTTGAAAAGTTCAAAGAATTTCAGAGTGAAGTTGAAAATCATCGTAACAAGAAAATAAAGTTTCTACGATCTGATCGTGGAGGAGAATATTTGAGTTACGAGTTTGGTGTACATTTGAAAAATTGTGGAATAGTTTCGCAACTCACGCCACCCGGAACACCACAGCGTAATGGTGTGTCCGAACGTCGTAATCGTACTTTACTAGATATGGTGCGATCTATGATGTCTCTTACTGATTTACCGCTATCGTTTTGGGGATACGCTCTAGAGACGGCCGCATTCACGTTAAATAGGGCACCATCAAAATCCGTTGAGACGACGCCTTATGAACTGTGGTTTGGCAAGAAACCAAAGTTGTCGTTTCTGAAAGTTTGGGGCTGCGATGCTTATGTGAAAAAGCTTCAACCTGATAAGCTCGAACCCAAATCGGAGAAATGTGTCTTCATAGGATATCCAAAGGAAACTATTGGATACACCTTCTATCACAGATCCGAAGGCAAGACTTTTGTTGCTAAATTCGGAAACTTTCTGGAGAAGGAGTTTCTCTCGAAAGAAGTGAGTGGGAGGAAAGTAGAACTTGACGAGGTAACTGTACCTGCTCCCTTATTGGAAAGTAGTACATCACAGAAAACTGTTTCTGTGACACCTACACCAATTAGTGAGGAAGCTAATGATGATGATCATGAAACTTAGATCAAGATACTACTGAACCTCGTAGATCAACCAGAGTGAGATCCGCACCAGAGTGGTACGGTAATCCTGTTCTGGAAGTCATGCTACTAGATCATGATGAACCTACGAACTATGAAGAAGCGATGGTGAGCCCAGATTCCGCAAAATGGCTTGAAGCCATGAAATCTGAGATGGGATCCATGTATGAGAACAAAGTGTGGACTTTGGTTGACTTGCCCGATGATCGGCAAGCAATTGAGAATAAATGGATCTTCAAGAAGAAGACTGACGCTGACGGTAATGTTACTGTCTACAAAGCTCAACTTGTCGCAAAAGGTTTTCGACAAGTTCAAGGGATTGACTACGATGAGACCTTCTCACCCGTAGCGATGCTTAAGTCTGTCCGAATCATGTTAGCAATTGCCGCATTTTATGATTATGAAATTTGGCAGATGGATGTCAAAACTGCATTCCTGAATGGATTTCTGGAAGAAGAGTTGTATATGATGCAACCAGAAGGTTTTGTCGATCCAAAGGGAGCTAACAAAGTGTGCAAGCTCCAGCGATCCATTTATGGACTGGTGCAAGCCTCTCGGAGTTGGAATAAACGCTTTGATAGTGTGATCAAAGCATTTGGTTTTATACAGACTTTTGGAGAAGCCTGTATTTACAAGAAAGTGAGTGGGAGCTCTGTAGCATTTCTGATATTATATGTGGATGACATATTGCTAATTGGAAATGATATAGAATTTCTGGATAGCATAAAGGGATACTTGAATAAGAGTTTTTCAATGAAAGACCTCGGTGAAGCTGCTTACATATTAGGCATAAAGATCTATAGAGATAGATCAAGACGCTTAATTGGACTTTCACAAAGCACATACCTTGACAAGAAGAAGTTGTTACAAGGTTGAAGTTGAGTCAGACTCAATGCCCGACCACTGCAGAAGATAGAGAGAAAATGAAAGATGTTCCCTATGCTTCAGCCATAGGCTCTATCATGTATGCAATGCTGTGTACCAGACCTGATGTGCCTTGCTATAAGTTTAGCAGGGAGGTACCAAAGTAATCCAGGAGTGGATCACTGGACAGCGGTCAAGAACATCCTGAAATACCTGAAAAGGACTAAGGATATGTTTCTCGTATATGGAGGTGACAAAGAGCTCATCGTAAAAGGTTACGTTGATGCAAGCTTTGACACTGATCCGGACGATTCTAAATCGCAAACCGGATACGTGTTTACATTAAACGGTGGAGCTGTCAGTTGGTGCAGTTCTAAACAAAGCGTCGTAGCGGGATCTACATGTGAAGCGGAGTACATAGCTGCTTCGGAAGCAGCAAACGAAGGAGTCTGGATGAAGGAGTTCATATCCGATCTAGGTGTCATACCTAGTGCATCGGGTCCAATGAAAATCTTTTGTGACAATACTGGTGCAATTGCCTTGGCAAAGGAATCCAGATTTCACAAAAGGACAAGCACATCAAGAGACGCTTCAATTCCATCCGGGATCTAGTCCAGGTGGGAGACATAGAGATTTGCAAGATACATACGGATCTGAATGTTGCAGACCCGTTGACTAAGCCTCTTCCACGAGCAAAACATGATCAGCACCAAGCTCCATGGGTGTTAGAATCATTACAGTGTAATCTAGATTATTGACTCTAGTGCAAGTGGGAGACTGAAGGAAATATGCCCTAGAGGCAATAATAAAGTTATTATTTATTTCCTTATAATCATGATAAATGTTTATTATTCATGCTAGAATTGTATTAACCGGAAACATAATACATGTGTGAATACATAGACAAACAAAGTGTCACTAGTATGCCTCTACTTGACTAGCTCGTTAATCAAAGATGGTTATGTTTCCTAACCATGAACAAAGAGTTGTTATTTGATTAACGAGGTCACATCATTAGTTGAATGATCTGATTGACATGACCCATTCCATTAGCTTAGCACCCGATCGTTTAGTATGTTGCTATTGCTTTCTTCATGACTTATACATGTTCCTATGACTATGAGATTATGCAACTCCCGTTTACCGGAGGAACACTTTGTGTGCTACCAAACGTCACAACGTAACTGGGTGATTATAAAGGAGCTCTACAGGTGTCTCCAAAGGTAGATGTTGGGTTGGCGTATTTCGAGATTAGGATTTGTCACTCCGATTGTCGGAGAGGTATCTCTGGGCCCTCTCGGTAATGCACATCACTTAAGCCTTGCAAGCATTGCAACTAATGAGTTAGTTGTGGGATGATGTATTACAGAATGAGTAAAGAGACTTGACGGTAACGAGATTGAACTAGGTATTGCATACCGACGATCGAATCTCGGGCAAGTAACATATCGATGACAAAGGGAACAACGTATGTTGTTATGCGGTCTGACCGATAAAAGATCTTCGTAGAATATGTAGGAGCCAATATGGGCATCCAGTTCCCGCTATTGGTTATTGACCAGAGACGTGTCTCGGTCATGTCTACATTGTTCTCGAACCGTAGGGTCCGCACGCTTAACGTTACGATGACAGTTATTATGAGTTTATGCATTTTGATGTACCGAAGGTTGTTCGGAGTCCCGGATGTGATCAAGGACATGACGAGGAGTCTCAAAATGGTCGAGACATAAAGATTGATATATTGGAAGCTTATATTTGGATATCGGAAGTGTTCCGGGTGAAATCAGAATTTTACCGGATTACCGGGAGGTTACCGGAACCCCCCGGGAACCATATGGGCCTTAGTGGGCCTTAATGGAAAGGAGAAAGGGAAGCCCAAGGAGGGCTGCGCGCCTCCCCCCTCCCCTAGTCCTATTAGGACTAGGAGAAGGGGCCGGCCCCCCTCTCTCTCTTTCCCCCTTTGGGAAACCTAGTCCAACTAGGATTGGAGGGGGGAGTCCTACTCCCAGTAGGAGTAGGACTCCTCCTGCGCCCTCTCCCTGGCCGGCGCACCCCTCCCCCTTGGCTCCTTTATATACGGAGGCAGGGGGCACCTCTAGACCCACAAGTTGATCATTGAGATCGTTCCTTAGCCGTGTGCGGTGCCCCCTGCCACCATATTCCACCTCGATCATATCGTTGTAGTGCTTAGGCGAAGCCCTGCGTCGGTAGAACATCAAGATCGTCACCACGCCGTCGTGCTGACGGAACTCCTCCCCGAAGCTTTGCTGGATCGGAGCCCGGGGATCGTCATCGAGCTGTACGTGTGCTAAGAACTCGGAGGTGCCGGAGTAACGGTGCTTGGATCGGTCGGATCGGGAAGAAGACGTACGACTACTTCCTCTACGTTGTGTCAACGCTTCCGTTGCGATCTACAAGGGTATGTAGATCAGACTCTCCCCCTCGTTGCTATGCATCACCATGATCTTGCGTGTGCGTAGGAAATTTTTGAAATTACTACGTTCCCCAACAGGCCTACCTCGCGGAGGTGCGCAAGATGGAGAAACAGTTCTTGGGCCTGGAGCTGCAGCACGTACCTTGGGGCACAAACAAGGAAGCCGACGACATCACCCGGAGAGCATCCAAGCGGCAACTGCAGGAGCCGGGCGGCTTTGAGGAGCGACTCTTCAAGCCGTCGGCTGCGCCACCTCTTTCAAGCACGACCCAGCCTCGGGAGGAGCTCCCCCAGCCTCCGGCCACGGGAGCCCCGACCTGTGGACCGACCTCCGGAGCTCGTCTGCTCCTGGTGCTCGAACCTGAGGAAGAATGCTGGACCAAGTAATTCAAGGAGTACTTAATGCATGGGACATTGCTAGAAAAGGAAGAGGAGGCGGAGCGCGTGGCCCGGCAAGCCACGGCATACTGTATCCAAGACGGCGAGTTATATAGGAAACGACCGAACGCTGGTCAACTACGCTGCAATCCAACGACCAAGAGAATGGAGTTGCTTATTGACATACATGGCGGGGACTGCGGACACCACTCGTCATCGCGGACCCTCGTCGGCAAGGTGTTCCGCAGTGGATTCTTCTGGCCTACAACACTCAACGACGTAGCCGAGCTGGTGAAGTCTTGTGAAGCCTGCCAATTCCACGCCAAGCAAATCCATCAACCAGCTCAGGGCCTTCAAACTATCGATGCCCATTTTGCAACAAAAAGCTTCATGACGCGTATCAAAGTGTTCTAGCACATGCAAGAGGACGAGCCGTTGGCTCCTTCAGGCAGAAGTATTCTCACAAGGTGGCGCATGCCACGTATATTGAGTACCTGGAGAAGCTTCAAGATCATACCGGCAGATGAGATGAGATGTGGGACTGAACTATGTATGGCTATGTAGTGTCTTAATTATAAAATGTGCTTGAGTATTCATAATGACGGTTGAACTATATACTTATGGTTGAACTATGCTTGTGTACGCTTATTATCTATGGCTGAGTATTTTTAATCTATGTTTACTTATGTCTAAATGTGGGATATGAATGCAATCAGTTCGGTTGATGGAATCTACCTTCATCCTGGTTTATTGGTCCCCTTTGTAATTGAAAGAATTTCTTATTTAACACTATCTTAAATTTGGTTTCCTTATTTGACACTGAAAAACTTTTTCTTCCCTATCTAACAATGAGTCTAAATTTTATACCTTTTATGACACTTTTGGCCATTTTGAGTCTAAATAACACCGGAAAAGACTCTTTTGTCCTTCATGGGGTATTTGTGTGCGTGGGGTAGTAGCACACACACAACATGAGTGCGAGGGCTGTAGCACACACGTAGCAGCATATACACACGTAGCAACACATGTATCAACACACACACACAACAGTGTAGACACATGCAGGGACGAAGCCAGCAATCTGGCAAGATTTGGTGCCCGCCATACCTAATATTTGGTGCACATACTTAGTTGTATGATATACTAGCATACTCCTGTATAGTACGTGTTTGATTTTAGCTTAGCCGTGCGTCCCTGCTGACCCTGTTGGTCTGATTGCTGATAGCAAATGGATAATGGCTAATGGGCCGTGCTCCTTGAACAGCATGTGGCTTCAGTGCACTCCACACTTTTCCCCTTTAAAAAGAGTAGATGCAGTTTGGTCGTATTTGTTATGTTATATGTACTATTCCAGCGAGCTTTTGCGTAGTTATGTTATACTCCCTCCATTCCCAAATATTTGTCTTTCTAGAAATTTCAATAGGTGACTACATACAAAGCAAAATGAGTGAATCTACACTTTAAAATATGTCCATATACATCTGTATGTTGTAGTTCATTTGTGTCGGCGTCCTGGGAATGGGGGTCCCTAGACTTGCCTGCCTGTGGCCCGCGGCGTGGCTGAGCCAGTAGGCCGTATGACCCTTCTTCGTCAACAAGGCACCTAATACCCTCGCGAGGGGCCAAGCCTCGCGAGGCGGACTACACGAGACCTCCTCTGGAGCGTCCTAGACAGGCAGGCTCACGAGGCTCTCGTGACGTGAGTCATGACGATCGACACCAGGCGGGCGCCACGCAGGCGCCAGCACACGCAGCATCCCTGTTTCCTCTTTGATGCTAAGGAAACTAGCGCGGGCGAGGAGTACCGAGGAATCAGGCAAAGGTTGCCACTTTGGTACAACAAGACCAAGACCAAAAGGACGGCAAGACAGAAGTCATCGTGGAGCCCAAGACGGCGTCACCACCAGAGCCTTCGCAGGCACATACCACCTTTTGTTAGGATAGCTTGTACTAGCTGTCCCCCTTTAAATTAGCCCGCCGTTGTTGGCTCCCTTCCTTCTCAATATTTCGGGAAGAGGACAGGGCCTCTATAAGTAGGACGAGCCACCATGGGGGCGGGGGGACCCCATCACTACAAAAAAATACACTTCCGTGATGATACGTGTTTGTCACAGTAGGTCGCGTTTTCTGTCATGCATGTACATCCTTGACAAATTTATGACAGAATCAAGATAGTCATACCTGTGCTGTCGTAGAAGTGTTCCATGACATTGCCAAAATTATCATCACGGAAGTGTCCACTTCCATGACGATAAATCGCGCGTCACAGAAGTGCTTTCGTCAAGGGTGACCGACACGTGGCATCCACCATAACGGAACGCCGTTAAGCTATCGGGTCAGATTTTGGATCCGATAACCCGTTAACAGCCACGACCAATGCCGATTTTCCACGTGTAAAATTCTCATTGGCTGAACGGATCCAACGAGGGCGAGATGGGCCTATGATATGTTGACACGTGGACCGGCCCAAAAGTGGCCCACAAAGATTAAATGGGCCGGCCAACCGAAGGCCCAAGATTTAGCGGACCATAATGGGCCGGCCCAGCTAAAGGCCCACAAAATTTAGCGGACCATAATGGGCCGGCCCAGCTAAAGGCCCACAAATTTGCGAGACCATAATGGGCCGGCCCAGCTAAAGGCCCACAAGATTTTGCGGACCACAATGGGCCGGCCCAGCTAAAGGCCCACAAGATTCTGCCGACCATAATGGGCCGGCCCAGCTAAAGGCCCAACATTCTCTGTCAAATCGGCCCTCAACGGCCTGTCCTAAACTTGTCATCAACGCGGCCCATGGTCACTTCTGGCCCGTTAACAGTCCGCTAAGTAATTGGGCCGAATTACGGCCCGGTGTATTTCCGGCCTGTTAAAGGTCCGGCTTCATTTGGGCCCATTTACAGGCCATCAAAACTTTCGGCCCATAAACGACCGTGAAGGATTTGGGTCATATTCGGCCATGTCTGACATTCGGCCTGTTAGAGGCCCACTATAGCTTTGGGCCACTTTCGGCCTGTTGTCATTTTCGGCCTGTTAAAGCCGGACGTAAACCATGGGCCATATGTGGCCCAACGTCATATCGGGCCCATTAACGGCCCATATAGAAATGACGATAATCTAGCCCGACCGAAGTTCCGGCCTGTTAAAGGCCCGTGTATTAGGTCGGCGCATTTACGGCCCGTCCGAATTTCGGCCTGTTAAAGTCCAGTGGGTTATTTGGACAATCAGGGCAATCTCACTTTGCGGTCTATTAAAGGCCCATGTATTTATGGCTTGAGATATTTACAACCTGATAAACCGGCCTATTTTACTTGAGGGCCCAGATTAATGTTAGGGCCTGTTAAACGCCCCACTATGGGGCACAGGCCTACTAAAAAATATGAAAACTTATGCTGATTTAGGCCACTATTTTTTGGGCTACATGCAATTTCGGCCGTAATCGTTTTAGCCCATTGGAATGGGCCGACGAATGTTGGCTTGTTGGCTCCTACGAAGCTTTCGCCGATTACATTACTAAGATAAACCTACACTATAACAAAAATAGCGTCGTAATTAACTGCAGCCTGAGGCAGCATCATAAAATGTTGTATCACAACAAAAAATTCCAATCATACAAAGGCTGTTGGGCATAAAAGTTTACAGTCCTCCAGATAAAGCACCATCCAGATGTATTAGAAGCACAGATAATTTGACTGAGTGCTAATGTTTCAGGCTGTAGAATCTATGAGCAGCACGATCTCACTTTTTTCTGCAATTGCTCTTGAACAACGAAGCGAATGTCTGATAGTCTGGTTTCAAACCCATTGATATCTTTGACGACATTTTCTCAACCACTTTCTTGTTCTGAAAACAACGTCCTTTAGGATTGGACTTGTGTCTGGAGCACAGATATATCACTCTGTCTAGCAGGAAGATTTTGTTCAGTAGGCGATTTGGACGAGGTTACCTTGACAACCAACCCAGAATTATGCAGGAAGGTGCTTTTTGCACTGTTAGTGGAGAGATACTGACGCACTGCAGCAAGAGGTGACATTGTGCCTGTAGTAGCCTCGTCACCTTCAGGTGGTTGTGGCTGTTCAATCATTTGTTCCATAGCTTCCTGAAAGTTTGAACTTGTAGATTAGTGTACCAGATAAGTTACTAATGAGACAAAAACAAACAAAGTAGGTTAAACGTTTATACATAACTTATTTTGGTGAACTACTGTAATACATTAGCATGTATTGTAGTGCCAACTACATAATAAAATCACTTTCGGAACATATGTCCATGTAGCATGCCTACTGTATTGTCTATTTCCTCACATTCGTTGACATCTAAGGATAAAGAGACATGGTTTAAAGTAGGATGAACATAGTATGACATCATTCATATCATGGGCAAACAGATATAAAACAAACATGCTATTTTATCATTGTGTGCGCACGTGAACATAACAACTAGATTACAGATCAAGACCAAAAGAATATCCTTCATCTCTTTTAAACCATGTAAGGTGAAATGATACGTTAAGACAACTGTGAATAAAAGTGAACAGAGTAACTGACATTGGCTGCAAACCAAGTAGTTAAATGAACACATCACAAGTACCAATCAGTTCAAGGCAGGAGGAGTAAGGACTTACAACAGCGGCTTGAACTGGTGTGCTCATGCCCTTCATCTTGCTGGTGTGGCAATCCTTGAAGATTTGCACTGCATTCGGTTCAGGTTCTTTTTGGTCCGCACGGGATTTCCTCTGTATTTGGAACAAGTCAATATAGATACGATAATATGGCACAAAAAAGAAGGAAGTAGCAGCTATTTACAAGAGCCTCGCAGTGTGCAATATAGCTACGAGATCCTGTGGTCTGTTGGAATTTCACTTTAGAACGGTTGGTTTTGTTCTTCAAACAGTTAGCCTAGAAGAAGATACACTTGTAAGGCACATACATAAATACAAGTTCAATATGTGGTCTGATCAAATACATATAGCCTACCTGATACTTTGGATCAGACCAGTGTTTAACGAGGGCTGTCCAGTCTTCATCTGTAATATATTCCACTGGAGATGTTTGGGCGATTTCATTGTTAGCCTTGCCTTCAAAGTGAGATTTTCTAAGGTGGTACCGATACTATCGCAGAGCAGACTGAAAAACATGAGTGCATGCTTGTCTAGTTGCATCATCTTTCGGATCCAACTTGAACCTCATCTGTTGAAAAAAGAATGTGAGTCTTATTAGGAGGAAGCTAGAAAGTATGGGACAGAGCAAGACAATATTACTAATTGATGAATAACATTACTTACGGATAAATGGTCAAGGAAGGTGTTAAACTGGGTATTGTCTTTCTCATTCCTGTACTGGATCCACGTTGGGAGGATACGTGCATGACACCTAACGGCAACGGCTGCCTCTGATACTAACTTGGCTGACTCTGTAGCATCACGTGGCCTTTTTAAACCTGCCTCAAAATGGATCTCCATTCTTCCTCCTTTAGATTTTGTTAATCTGTCAAGCATTATCCCTGATGTCTGTTTCCGCTTGCGCCGTGGTGCTAGTTCAACAACGAATATGGAAAGTGTTAGTGTACATCAAACTGTGAGAGTACATATAAAGGAGCATGCAACTGCAACTTGACTCGGTCAGGTACCGTCTTGGTGTTGATGCTCATGAGGTTCATCTGATCTTGCCAAGTCCTGTTGTGTCAGCAGTGCTTCGGAAGTAGTGTTAGGTGTGAAGGCAGCTTGGGAACTGGCCAGTTCCGGAGCAAACGAACGAGTAACGGTTGAGATGCTGCAGAGTATTCTTGGTGTTGATGCTCATGAGGTTCATCTGATCTTGCCAAGTCCTGTTGTGTCAGCAGTGCTTCGGAAGTAGTGTTAGGTGTGAAGGCAGCTTGGGAACTGGCCAGTTCCGGAGCAAACGAACGAAGTAACTGGTTGAGATGCTGGTACAGTTGAAGCGGATGCTGCAGCTAGTGGAGCAGGTGATACTGTGTTTGTAGATTTAGCCGGTGGACTTGGACCTTCTACTGCACTATAAGTACCAGCAGAATCTCGACGGCAGAACCTTTTCCGTTTCACCCGACGAGTAACAACACTCCCTACTATATTATTTTCCTTGCTCTTTTTTGACTTTGCCATGTCAAGCTGTACCCACAACACAAAAGAATAAAATCACTCTTCAGAACTCATTGATGCATGATACAGACAAGCAATACTTTGATGTAAGACAACCGTATGAGGATGGAATATGTAAGAAAAATAGGACGGCATGACATATTCACAGCTACGATGTGCAAACTAAGCAGAAGGATTTTCAAGAAAATAGAAGTAATGCAAGCTAGACACCATATGAAAGATGCAACCAATATTACTCTGCCAAGTTAAAAGTGTCTTGTCATAAGTGGCAATTCGAAAAATTAGAAGCAGTACAACGTAGAAATCAATGCAAGATGCAACCACTATCAAACTGCCATGTTAAAAGCGTCCAATCATGAGTGACTGATGCGGGATACACAACAGCAGTACTTTGATGTAAGAACATGGTATGATAGATAGATGCAGTGTATTCTAGACACAGAAAGCCATGTCATATGCACATGTATAACGTATAAACTCAGCAGGTGCAATTTAATCAAAATAGAAGAAATACAGGCTAGACAACATATGCAACATGAAACCAATTATCACACTGTCAACTTAGAGCAAGCACCTGCGATGGTGGAGTACGGGAGATGAACTCATCATGTA
>NC_053027.1:120565123-120576738 GCF_003073215.2 Triticum urartu
AAGAGACAGTCCCCCGCACAGCCCCGGTTACCCTGATCCGTCGCTAAAACTAGTATAAATAACAACTGCTTGTTCCTCAAAAAAACTGCGCGACTTGCTGGGTCCCTGGTGTCAGCCGCTCGTAGTGTAATTCTCTTTTATTGACTACGTTGACAATGGCGTGAGCCCCAGATGTCCAGCCTTTCCTATGAAAATTTAGAGCCCATTTGATGTGCTAGTTCGAAATAAGTTTGTGGGTGCTGGTGGGGGCTAATCACTTGGCTTCTGTAATGCACAGTGAGCTCAAGCAGCCGCGAGAGTGATGTTATTTCCCTTGGTTTGGATTTGTTACAATATTTCACTCTAAATTAAACGAATGGCAAGCCATTTGCCTTGTTTCAAAGAAAATATGACAGTCACAGCCGAGTTGAAAAGGGCAGGAACATCTAACTCCAGCTTACAAACTGTACAAAAGCACGAGGGTTAATTGTTCATCAGGTTTACAAAAAAACCAGATTGAAAAGGGCAACAACATCTAACTCCAGCACTGTTTTTGGCAGTCATAGTCAAATGCATCGTCAGGTCCATAGAATGAACATCTTGGGTCATAAAATTTACTGGATTATGACACAATATGTTGTAAATAGAAGCCCGACACGTTCAGAAGATCTTTTGCCCACCCTGACTCCTTTTTTTGCTTCTTCGACATACCCATCCGTCAAAACCATGCTGC
Organism: Triticum urartu; assembly: GCF_003073215.2. NCBI lineage: Eukaryota > Viridiplantae > Streptophyta > Magnoliopsida > Poales > Poaceae > Triticum > Triticum urartu. Next base: position 120,565,836 of record NC_053027.1, read on the forward strand.
TGATAAACTTAAGCCTGATGGACAATAGTAACCTCGCATTCAGCAGGAAGAATGTGACAAATCTTGTGTTTGCACGGTTGGCTACATATCGTTCTAGCGTTATTGTCTTCAATCGAATCTCATGAGAAGTGAGAAAATCCCGATGCTTACGAATCCACCGATTGGTTATAACTTTCTTACCCCGTCCTGTTGCCTAAATAGACATGAAGATTGAAAACAGTTAAGGTCTAAAAGAAGAGTGTCGAAAGAGCAACAGCTGAACGGTTAATTCTAGTACACTATATGCGGGCTTCCAATGTGCGTGAAATTATCACCTTTATATACAACTTCTCCAGACATGGAAAGCATTGCAGCAAGCCAATAATCTTGTTCAGATCAAAACTATTCATTTGGATATATAAGATCTTGACAGAATCCAGCACCATTGATAGGCCATCCATGGAGAAACTCTTCATTGAGCATAGAACATAATATTAGTACAAAATGTGTACTCCAAGATGATATATAAATTATCGCAGAAATTTAAAATGCAGCTTATGGTTACAAGTGTAGATGATAATATAAAGTACCTGAAGAACTGTGGAGCCAAACACCATATTGAAATGAGCACAGAGATCATGTATTACACCCAAGGTCTCCAGTTTAGGCGCAGAGAGGACGGTTATTTGCAACGGTGAATAACTAGAATCAAGGATCAACCTTTGAAGTGAAGGGGCATCTTGGATGATGAGCTGCCTTCCGTCAAAAGAAATTCCAATTCTTACAAGGTTAGGCGACTTTATTTGGAGACAACCGATTCTAACTGTGAAAACAAGCACCAAGCACTCCAGCGCAGGGCAACTGGAGTGGATGATGCTGTGCAATGAGGCCTCCGATATACGCAACCCGCACAAGTGAAAGTTTCTTGAGAAATGGGAGTCGAAGGTTTAGTACCAGATTGTCTGGTAGGTAGCACTGCGCAAAGGTGGCGGTGTGGAGAGAGGACGAAAACCCCGAGATGGACATCGGTGCTGAGGGCACAAGTTCATGGCGTTCGGTATGTGGTATGTGATTTCCAGGGGAATAGTAGAACTCAAGCAGCTGTAGTTCTGTGAATTCAGGGGATTCCAGCCAGGCGTCCACCGTGCAGGGCATGGTATGCTTGCTCAGGTAGCATGGGATGCAGAGGCTTTGAACGGAGCCCTGGTGGGAGGAGATGATGGCTCTGGGGATTTCAAAATCATTGAAGAGAGATAGCTGACGACAGTCGAGATTAAGGGGAAGCGCGCCATAGAGGGCGCCACCGAATTGAGAGGACTTGGGTGCGGCAGCAATCCTTGGTGGGGAGAAGCGAGATGATCTCCCCAAGGATGGCGTCCGGGAGATCGCTGATGCGGTCCACCCGAGATTCTACGGGTTCCTGGGATCCGGTGGGGGCGGGGTCGCGCTTCTCCCCGCGCTGCCGGGTGCGGGATCTACAACAGGCGTCGCCGCTGGCGGGAGCCTCATCTTCTTGGCGCTGGGGTCAGCCGACTCCATTTTCCTCGAGGGCGTCGCGCTCACGGATTTGAGCAGAGTAACGAATGACGAGCCTAGTTGTAGTGCGAGCGAAGAAGAAGGGGAGCTGGGGGTTTTCTGTAGGAGTGAGGAAGAAGGGGAGCTGGGGTTTTCTGTAGGAGCGAGGAGGAAGAAGAGCACCCAGGGTTTTTTTGGGGGGGGGGGTGTGCTGGGTGTGGGTAGCGCATCTCATTCAGTAAATATATGGGCTTTTGAATTGATTTTACTATTTACTAGTGTGGATGGGCTGTTTTGTCTTGGGACCCGAGAAACAATTACTACTAGTACAGTGGAGACACTCTACAGCTACCCAGAAAAACAATTACTACTAGTACAATGGAGACACTCTACCGCTTCTGGCTCCTCCTAGGTCATTGAAACGTCTCCCTCTACTGAATGTCGTTATACTTTTGTTCACCGACATGCGGGCCATGCAGCGCGCGGGCCCAAATGCCATCCACCAAATTAGAAGGCAGTATGCAGGCGGAGAGTCACCCCGGTCGTAGCGCGGCAGTAACGAGCCGTCGTATCACAAAACCCCACCTCCCCGCAGTCTAAGTTTGACGGACGAAGCAACCATCATTTCACTCTTCGCTGAATCCCCTTCTCCCTCACCGTCTTCAAGAAAGGCAACACTTGCATCTGCCACTGTTCTTCTCTCCGAACGAAGGGAAGGTAAGCGGATCCGTGATGTTGGTATATTTTGGTTCAGAGGAAAAAAACTTTTGCAAAGCAGTAACCGATCCTCACTCTCTTTTTGTTTCATTGTCATTGCGATTGTGTTTTCCTTTCAGTGGACTCCTAGTATTCGTCAGTTTCATGATGGACCAAGGAGAACCAGGCAAAGATCTGCCGATATTGGAGCAGACGCAGGAGGCTGATCCCCATGAGACAGAGAGCTCCAAGAAGATGGAGGCAACCACCGAGGCGACCCCAGATACTGAGATGGTCAACACCCTGTTTGAGGTTACAGCCCCCGTGGCAGTGCAGGAGCAGTTTTCCCCTTCGAGGATGTGTCCCCCCCCCCGCTGAGCTGCCCAAGGTAATTTCCTTCTTTGCCGATCTCGATTGTGGTTTCTCATCTAAGTATGTGGTGATTTTTTTAGAAAAGGAAGTATGTGGTGATTAATAATGCAAAATTTTATTAGCTTCGATGCCATGGTATACGTAGTGGTTTAAATAACTTGTGTTTCTTATACTGAAAAGTAATTCAGAATTTGTTTCTGTTTCAATTAGAGCCCTGATGCAGACAAGGATTGTGTGGTTGTACATGTCACTCGCTATGAGGCGGGCGACCTGAATATACGCACTGGGAAAACAGAGTTCTTAGGCTGTTGGATCCTGGAAGCCATTTGCGGTTATACCAATGAAGAGTTGTATTCCAACCTCACTGTTGTCAGGCGTGTTGTCCAGGGTGTACTGAAGCACAAGAAGTTCAAAGCTACTCCTTCGTTTGTGAGGAATCTGTTCTTGTCAAGCTTACGCAGGAAGATGACGTGGCATGCCTCCACAAACAAGTTTATCAGTGGCAAGGCCACAAGGTTGTCTTCATGAAGGTTCACAAGGATTGAGCTGCTGCGGGACGTCCTCGATGATGTTCATGGCAAGGTCCGTCTTGTGTCCAGCCCAAATTAGATCGAGGCATGAAATAGTTGCCCCAGCTAGTGTTTAATAGTAGTTTGGATTGTGTCTAATTATCCGAACCTTGCCTGTTATCGACCCCTCTGGGGCTAGTACTCTGTTTGAATCCGTCTATGGGAACTGCTGCTACTTTTGTGTGCCCGTGAATCATGTGAGAACCATCGTAATTGTTGCCGAAACAGATGCGTCCTCACTAGTTTTTTCATGAATATGGCATGGTAAGACATAAGTTGTCACGGTTTATCATACGAGCAGGTGTGTGTTTTGATGAAATAGAGCACTCGTTCGAGAACCGTGCGCCGACGTATACATAAGTACTTGTAAACACTGTTGGTGCTACCCCACTTGTAAGCAGTTGTGCAAAACACGGCACATTGGCTCAGCTCGCTTCAACACTAGGCTATCGACCAGCTAACAATCAACAATCTATTGTCTGACATATAAGCAACTATGTATCTTGTTATAGTGGTTCATGCAGTTAATTGAGGCCACAATGTAATAAATTCCAAACGTTAACACACTAGTCCAGCGCTCATGTGGAACACTCGCATTAAACTCGTCTTCATAAAAAACTTGAAAAGCATAAGTTAAGCAATTTTATACATCTCAATGATTCGTAGAACATAACAAACATATACTAGTTCACAGCAAAAGACAAAGTTGTGAGAAGGTTTACAAATCAGGAAAAAACAAGCAAGGCTTCTCTGAGCAAAGGGCCTCCCAGCAGGCTTGAATTTCCTGGAGTTCACTCTGGTTTTTTCTTGTTGCCACCATCCAGGGTTAGGTTCTCTCATTCCAGAATAACCAATTATAATTGTGGTCTCAGCTGGAATGCTGAACTGAACCATGCAGTGTACTGACCAGCTGAAATGCTTGTGCATTCCACTAAATTTAAGCACCGCTATTTGCAGAAATAAGCAGACCACAATGCCTCTTGTCCGTGCACCTGTCCAAAAAACCACCGTGCAGCCGTGCCAGCTAGTCCTCGTCCATGGATGAACTGGTAGAAAGTGCATTCCGGACTAGGATGCAGTTGTTTTCGCTCGTCCCTGCACTGCAATCAGGAAGTAAAACGTACGAATCAGCTTCTTTTAGATTGCGTTGGTCATTCTACCTTAGTTACTACCAATGTAGGGATACCTTGAAGACGGGAGGTTAGACGACGGCAACGAGGGATAGCCATCTCATTTTGCGCAGAGAGAGATAAACTGAGGTGTGTGCTTTTGATTGCGCGGATAGAAACGATACGGAGACAGACATCCCGAAACGATATGGAGACAGACATCCCTGTTTGCGCAAATAAGAATAATACGGTTATTTAAACAGTGACAGATATTACTACTTTCCCCCGTTTCCTCTTAGAACCAAGTCCTAGATTCATGCTACAGCTTTCCCACTTTCTTCCCTGTTTGAACCAACGCTTTGAGTCGACTGTATGAAATAGCTTTACTTCTAATAATAGTAGAAGTCTAGGTGGCTTTGGAACAGCGGACGGAAGTAGAAAAGGATCCACACGAAGGGAGCTGGGGCAGTAGAGCAAGGCAGGTTTCGAAGGAATATATACCTGAGGGTCGTCGGCATGTCGCAAAGACGGCGTCGGGAGGCCGCATCTTGGCCACAATACCGCAGGGAGGAAGAAGGGGTCGGAGGCCCTCCCGAGCCGGCGCTCTCTCGGAGAGAACGGCACGGCCGCCGATCGGGACGCGCGGGCAGCCGTTGGTCTCCTCCCTCGCCGCCGACGACAGCGTGAACGATGCACCTACACCCCTGCCCCGGTCGAGGTTGTCCGGCCGGATTTGTGACCAGCCGTGAGCTGAGAGAGAGTGTGGCCACCTATGTGTTGCTTAGATCTGGAGAGCATGAGAGAGTGAACGAGAGGAACCCTAGTAAAGCAAGCGCTAAGGCTCCTGCTTTTATATATAGTGGAGTGATTTTGTTGTACCAGCTTCAAAAAAATGCGCTCCTACGTGTACCCGCGAGTGGGTGTGAGAGAACTAGTGCGTGCGTGCACCGCTTCTCTTCGTGAGAGTACAATATACTATGCCCAAAGAACGTTCGCCGCAAGAGTAATAGTACAAGTGTGTGACGTGTGAGCTAAAATAAAATGTGTGCGCCGTCTTTTGTTTTTTAGAAGTTCTGAGGGTAGGGTGTGAAGAGCACATATGTGCGTGACGTCTACCTGCAGATAGACGGTGGGTGCGACGTGCGAGTCTGCGAGAGGACTCGGGAGAGTCGTGACTCGTGAGGGTGCGTGTGCGTGAGAGAGAGGGGGGCACGTATCAATGCAATGCATGTGTCCGTAAATCATTATCCGACAAACGTTCGCCACAAGCCTTTTCCTGACGAACGCCGTAAGAACCGTTAGATCGGCATCCGACAGTGTCAGTTTTGCCATGTCATTTAACAGAACAGCCACTCCTCCTACACACAAATCTTCCACGTGAGTGTTAGCAACTGCCGTATCTCCTCCGTTCCGAAATGCAGTGCATATAGCTTTATTGAAAATTCGAACCTCGCAAACTTTTACCGAGTTTTCGTGTACCAAATTGCACATGTAGAATACCATGTATATGTCATTTCATTCATCTTCGAGAGGTAACTATAAAGTTGGGTGAGGAGTCTACAAAGAAAGACCATCGTATCACCCGCAGCAATTTCAAGCATCCTTTAGTGTCGAGGAATATCATAGGAACTCTATATGATATGATTTTTATAGGATTTTTTCCTTTAGAGCCAATTGGTTCATAGGAATAGATTCATATACTCCACATTTCAAAGGAAATAAACATGATATCATTTCTATAGCTTTAGAGCCACTTGGTTCATATGAATGGATTCCTATACTCCCTTAATTTCAAAGGAAAATAAACATTAGCGTATATTCAATAGAAAAGTTCCTATGATATGAACCAAATTACATCTCTTTTCTAATCCCTCCTCATAGGAATTGAGATACATGTCATCTCTAGATTCAATAGAAAAGTTCCTATGATGTGAACCAAATGACATCTCTTTTCCAATCCCTACTCATAGGAATTGAGATGCTCCATGTCATCTCTTTCCCTACAACTTCCATGTATACATCTTCTATTCCTAAATAGATAGTACAACCCACTAGTAGCTTTTTTCCAAAACATGCAACTATGGCACAAGAACTATATAGTGTGCCAATAACTTTGAAAGATGGTCGCTGGATGAAGCTAACCCGACAGTGCAGAGATAGGCAAATCCGAGCACTACTGGCCGTTGGATATCATCAACATTCCACCAGATCTGCCACATGTACAATTTAGAAGACTCCATGGTTGAACTTAAGCATAATGCACAAACCTCAAAACACAAGCACTTCTCCTTTGTTCTAGAATCTTCTGTATCATAATTGATTATTTTTTTCTAAATGAATTGCCATTATTTGTTTTTTACTTTATGATTTACTCCCTCCGTTCCAAAATAGATGACCCAACTTTGCACTAACTTTGTACAAAGTTAGTGCAAAGTTGGGTCATCTATTTTGGAACGGAGGGAGTACAATGCACAACCCCATGAATCTTAACATTTTTATAAAACTTATTGATTTTGAATGAGATGAACTATAAGAACTAAACGAACATCTACATCATGCATATATGACTCAAAGCTTTACATGCTATAGTGTGTATTTATTCATAATTTGGTTTCGAAATCTCATGCGTTCAATACATGTGTACTCCCTCCGTCCGCGAATAAGTGTACTTCTAGCCTTTGTTCTAAGTCAAAGTTTTAAAATTTTGACCAAATATATACAAAAGAGTAGTAACATATATGACATAAAATTGATATATTATGAAATTACAATTCAAAACGAATCTAGTGATACTAATTTAGTGTCATAAATGCTGCTACTTTTCCCTATAAAGTTGGTCAAAGTTTTAAAACTTTGACTTAAGACAAAAGCTAGAAGTACACTTATTCATGGACGGAGGGAGTACCTTACTAGTAGTTTTGAGTAGAGTAGCAAATTTCACGCGGCCCCGGGTATATCAAAATGCAGGGCCCATGCATCATTGCCTTTCGGTCGAACCTACGTCCACAATTTTTTGTACGTACTATATCTCCACTGGTCCCCGAACCCAAAATGCTGCCTCGTTCCCGTAAAACCAAGCGGCCCACACATATTTAAGGTCGGCTCGAACCCGTTTACTACGACATGGCCCCGCACGCCGTAGTACTCCTACAAACCCTACCGCCGCACTCATCATCGGTTTTCTTCAAGAGGACGAGGGAGAAGCCGATTTGTAGTGGAGGCGCTTTCAAAAAAAAGGATCTGTAGTGGAGACCCCTACCCTAGGGTGCCCTAGGTAGCTGCCGCACGCATCATTGTTTTCTCTTTTCTTTATGCTCTTGCGCCCTAGAGTGAAATGATGGTTGCTTCGTCCGTCCAGCTTAATGCGGGAAAGGTGGGGCTTTGTGATTTGACCCCTCAGCTCATTTTCTACTACTGCGGCGCTACGACCGGGGTGCCTCCAATTCCAACCGCTGCTCCGAACTGTAATTTGGTGCATCGCACGTGGAACAAGACGGTGGATGAGCCACATGTCGGCCAAAGGGGTCCTGTTAAGTGTGTCGCCATTTCGTGTGCGGACTGACCCTGCTTGAGTTGCTACGCCAACACGACAGGAGCAGCCTACCACTTGGTTTTGCTCCTTGGTGAATCCCGACTATATTGATCTAAAAAGATACATGCTGAACTACCCTCTCCGTCTCGGTTTTTTTATTTTTAGGCGTCTCGGTTTATAGGGCCTGCACGTAGTTCTAGGTCATCCATTTGACTAACTAAATATGAGTTACTATGTCACAAAAAGTATATCATTGGATTCTTAAGCGGATGTAGTTGTATTTAAAAGTCGAGGGCGGGGCTTTTCCTCGCGGTAGGCGGCGGGGCAGTTCGCCTAGTCGGTTCGACAGAGACGCGAGAAGACGAGGGAGTAGGCTGCTGCAAACGTAGGGCTGTGTGATTTGACAGCGAGTTACTGCTGGCAGGTGGGGCCCCGTGATTTGACTTGCCATTATCATTTTAACTGCGGCGCTACGACCGGCGTGAGTCTCCCAGATTCCTGACCACCTCCATACAGGTGCCTCTCCCAATGCTCCACCATGTAGTAGAGGCTGGCTCTTGCATGAGAGCCCACTTCTCCACTTTTTCCTTGCCTCTCTTTCCTCCACATATGCAAAAATGCCATGTAAAGCGCACTATTGTACTTACTTTTACTTGCTCCTACAGGTGCTTAAGCTTGCCACATAGGCATAAAGTCTGATGTGGCAAGTTAATCAAGAAGAGAGAGACTAGTTTGGTGACCCAAGGAAGAAACGGTGCTAAGCGCGTGTACCTAGGTGAAAAGACAATTTTGAGTCTATAGCTAATTAAATGAAGCAAACTTAGCAACACCATTTCATTGGAAGAGGTCACTCCTTGGCAAATGCAATAAATACACGCGCTTACTAGCACCGTTTCTTCCTTGAGTACGAAGAAAGAGATAGAGAGGAGTAACAAAAATACACTTATAGCCAACCTTGTTGTAGTATGAGTGACTAAGTGATGACTATGTATGACATGCCAACATCAGATAGCCTAACGCACCGTGTTAAATCTCCAAGGGCGCGGCCGCTCAGCGACGACGCGACAGTCGTGGTAGGCGCGACCATGATATGGGCTGCTGGCAGCCCTTGGATCTTGAGGATCAACGTTGCATGGCTAAGTTTGCTGAAAATTCGCCAGGAATAACCTCCAGGATAGGATATTCACCCATAGGTAGAATCACGCCTTGCAGCCGTTCGATCTCAGATCAAAGGGATCTCTCGGAAGCCCGTATCATGGGGAGGAATGGAAAGCACTACCCTGCCGTTTCAAACGCTGGCAGTTCGCTCCTACTTCGGTCCACGCACGTCCTTCAATTACTACGGTGGTTCGCTCCCTAGTCGTCCTGTCCATTCAACATTACGGCAGTTCACTAATCCTAACCCTCCTCCCAAATCCATGGCGTCCAAATCTCCATGATCGGCGGTGAGTACAAAGGTTAGAACCATCCGGTGATGAGTTCGACATCATTCTACACCCGTTCTTTCCGCGATGGTGGAAAGGATGCCTTTCTCGCTTCAGACGCATGTTCGAAAGACTCGGATGATGAGTGGGTCGCTGGCTAGATGTTGAGTTCACCACAGGTCTGGACGAGAGAAGGGATCTAAGGACGAAGAGGAGGAAGAGCCCCGCCGTGATCCAGGTTTTGCGTTGCATGACTTATGCTTGGTCTACCACAATATGCCATGCTGACGTTTGAGTGCCAGGATTTTAAGGACTTCCTCGAGCAACCTAGTCCAAATTCGTTACTGTAGGACTTTGGTAACGACAAAGATCCTTGGGGTCGGATAGGCCTCGTTGGTAGGCAAACCCCATCGACCTCCAGAAGAATCGGGCTGGTGCCCTCTCATCAGCCTTCAATTGCTGACCCCTGGCAGGAGCCATGGTTCAACTCTTCGTACGGGGTTAACTGGTGAAACCTGCATTACACGTTTCATCGTCATGCATGGGCAGCGGAATTTACTAGATATAGACCACATCCACTATGCTGCAATGGATGGCTACCTTTGCTTCAATATCTACAAGGGTTGGATGAAGAGCACAGCCAAGTTGTGGTTCAAGGCAAAGAGTATCGGCCAAGAGGAATAGGGCAGGACGGAAGTCGAGGGACGTGGACGAGGACTCCGAGTAAGGTGGCAGTTGTCATTGCTCATGGTGGTTTCTAACTTTCTAATGCAGTGTCTACCGGATTAGTTTGCATAGTTTAATTTCAGGTGCTTAGTTTAATTGAGGGGTGTGTTGTGCTGAGCCTCAGCCGAACTATGTTATGTTTTCTTCTCGTTACTTTAACTCTTCAGTATGGTACATTACTACTAGTATTTCTTAATTGAATTTTAGGCACCCCAATTAGGACGTACTAGCTTAATAGTACTATATGCATATTTGGCGACGAGCGCTCTCTATATGTACCACCTTTTTTTAATTTCAAGTTTTTGCTCCATGGCGCAATCCATCGATAGTTACTACTGTACAAAGTATACATTTTAAAAGGCTTAGAGTACTGTCATCACATATATACCCAGTAAATTCTTCAACCTAGAACGACGTGGCATTGCCATGTAGTAAACCGATACGGAGGAGTATAGTAAAAATGAGGTGATTTTTACCGAGCGATCGGTGGGGAGCATGGCCTGTCATGCGGTCTCCCACGTGTCATGATGTACCAGGCGATGCGCGTGTCCCTTTGAGGCAGAGCGATACTAGTAACGTGGTTTGAGATGATGGCGAACCGAAGGCCCTGTTTGGATCAATGGGTTAGAGTTAGTTTGGAATCAACTAACTCAAAAAGATCCAAACATGAGGGTTAGTTTGGGTTAGATGCATCTAACCCATCCAAAAACACTAACCCATACAAGGGGTGTTTATTTGGGTTAGTTCTTCTCAAGGCCATTAAAAAATATATTTTTTCTCTCGCTCTCCCCGCAGCAGATCTCCGTTCCCCACTTCCTCGAAGCTTATCCCCCTCTCCCTCCCTCCCTCTCGCACCGTCCGTGAAGGCGCCTCACCGTATCCGCGCTCCATCTAACCCTGCCATCCAAACACCTCTTTGGTTAGAGTTAGTTCAGGGTATACTACTACAGAATTCATGAAAGGGAGCGACTTAGTTTTGGA
>NC_053027.1:120577738-120588258 GCF_003073215.2 Triticum urartu
GTTCGAGACCCCGCCCGTATGTACACATACGTGGCCGTATTTTCTTTCTTGCACCCTGGCCGCTGTACGTACGTGTACATGCTACGTGCGCGCCTCTACTACGACACTGCGCGCCTCTACTACGACACGTGCGCGCCTCTACATCCACCAGTATATATGTACGTACACGTTCGCGACCAGAATGACAACGCTACGTACGCTTCGACCAGGTGGGTCCCGACTGTCAGGCACTTCCTTGCGTGCGAAGATGTAGCTGGTGGGTCCCAGCAGTCAGGGGGGCGAATCGTTTTGTTTTTTTGCCCGGACGCACTTCCTTGCGTGCGAAGGTGTAGCTGGTGGGTCCCAGCAGTCAGGGGGAAACGTTTTTTTCACGAAATACGGTGGCCCGTCCGGTGGGTCCCGCTGTCAGGTGGAGGAATAATTATTTTGCAGCGTAATAAGGAGGCACTTCCTTGCTGCGGCCGTGGACCCAGCTGTCAGCGTCTCCACGCACAGTACTCTCCGATGTAAGTCGTCGTTGACCACATTGACCACGCCGCGCCGAGAGCACACCACGGCGGTGGACGAGCGAGGCCTAGGAAGGGGACGACACGGAGGCAGGGAAGACTCGGTTGTTCCCACGCGGAGGGGAGTACGACTGTACGAGGGTTTACTGGTTCGTCTGCCGTCGCCGGAGAATAACAGCAGGTGTGGGTGAGTAGAGGGATGGCTAGGCCAGCGATGGGAGTACGGTGGGGCGGTGAGGCCTGCGCGGCAGCACAGCCGGCCGCGGGGAGGAGGGAGCAGGCAGTCCCGCCGGCGCTTGTTTGAGCGGCTGGAGCAGGAAGAGCAGAGATTGAAGAAGCACGACGGCCGTTGGATGGACATCCAACAGTCAGTGCTTGTGCGTCAACCTTTTTTTAGGAAAGCCTCAAATCTGTGGAAAACAGCATACACCCATCTGCCATTATTTCTAATAATTTACAGCCCATTTGCTAATTCTTAAGGTTTTTTTGGAGCCCATATTCTTTTTGTTAGCATTACAGCCCATATTGTGGCAACGGTTAAAAAATTATACGAAATTTTGCATATTTCGGTGCGGTCCGAACTGTTTTTAATCCCGAAATTTCGACTCACATTCAAACTGATTTTAAAAATAAATGTATATCAATATAAAATCCAACAAATACTCCACGCATAAAAATTAATGTAATTTAAAATCTTAAAATGGAAAAAAAGATATTTGAAAATAATTGCCGGTTTGATGTGTTTTAAAAATGTAGAGCCAATTTCTCATTACTGATGGGCCATTTTCTCGGCCAGCCGAATGAAAGCTCTCCTCGTCTTGAAAGATTTGCAGCCCAACAGGCCTGACAAAGCGACTTACTTGGCAAATCACAAAAAATGGGCTGTGGCCGTGGACCCAGCTGTCAGCCTCTCCACGTACAGTACTCTTCCGATGGAAGTCGTTCCTTGACCACGTTGACCACGCCGCGCGAGAGCACCACGGCGGTGGACGACGGCGAGGCCTAGGAAGGGGACGACGCGGAGCCGGGGAAGACGCGGTAGTGGAAGCTCGCGCGGAGAGGAGTACGAGGGTTCACTGGTTCGGCTGCGGTGTCAGGCTGCCGTCGCTGCAAGACTTGGCCAGCGATGGGAATAGTAGGAGGGTGAGGCCTCTGCGGCAGCACAGCCGGCCACGGGAGGCAGGAGCATGCGGCACGACCGGCGCTGCTTTGGGCGGCTGGAGCAAGAAGACCAGAGGTTGAAGAAGCAATACGGCCGTTGGATGGACAGAGTACGGTCACTGGAGCTAGAATCGTTCATATTGACTAAGTTGACAAAGCCCTTCGTCCCCATCAACTTAGTAGGCCCACAAGTCAGCCTCCCACCAAGGTGGGTCCCAGCTAGCCGGGGGAGTATTCATTTTTTTGTGCGTAATAAGGAGGCACTTCCGGTGGGTCCGAGCTAGCAGCGGGGGGAACGTTTTTTTCGCAAAATACAGTGGCCTGTCCGATGGGTCCCAGTAGTCAGGGGGAAATGATTTTTTTCGGAAAATACTGGTGACCCGTCCGGTGGGTCCCTGCTGTCAGGTGGAGGAATAATTATTTTCTGCGTAATAAGGACACTTCCTTGCGGCTGCCGTGGACCCAGCTGTCAGCCTCTCCACGTACAGTACTCTTCCGATGGAAGTCGGTCGTTGACCACATTGACCACGCCGCGCCGAGAGCACCACGGCGGTGGACGACGGCGAGGCCTAGGAAGGGGACGACGCGGAGCGGGCAAGACGCGGCAGTGGATGCCCACGCGGAGAGGAGTACGAGCGTTCACTGGTTCGGCTGCGGTGTGAGGCTGCCGTCGCCGCAGAATAACAGGGGGTGTGGGTGAGTGGAGGGATGGCCTGGCCAGTGGTGGGAGTAGTATGGGGGCGGTGAGGCCTCCTTGGTAGCACAGCCGGCCACAGGAGGCAGGAGCAGGCGGCACGACCGGCGCTGCTTTGGGTGGCTGGAGCAAGAAGACCAGAGGTTGAAGAAGCACTATGGCCGTTGGATGGACATCATACGGTCACTGGAGTATTGACTAAGTTGACAAAGCCCTCCGTCCCCGTCAACTTAGTAGGCCCACAAGTCAGCCCAACAATATGGTGGGTCCCAGCTAGCAGGGGGTATTCATTTTTTGGGCGTAATAAGGAGGCACTTCCTTGCGTGCGAAGATATAGCTGGTGGGTCCGACCTGTCAGCGGGGGGAACGTTTTTTTCGCGAAATACAGAGGCCCTTCCTGTGGGTCCTAGCTGTCAGGTGGAGGAATCATTATTTTGCGCGTAATAAGGAGGCATTTCCTTGCGTGCGGCCGTGGACCCAGCTGTCAGCCTCTCCACGTACAGTCCACTTCCGATGGATGTCGTTCATTGACCACGTTGACCAGGCCGCGCCGAGAGCACCAGGGCGGTGGACGACGGCGAGGCCTAGGAAGGGAACGACACGGAGCCAGGGAATACTCGGCAGTTGTTTCCCACGCGGAGGAGTACGAGGGTTTACTGGTTCGTCTGCCGTCGCCGGAGAATAACAGCATGTGTGGGTGAGTAGAGGGATGGCTAGGCCAGCGATGGGAGTACGGTGGGGCCGTGAGGCCTGCGCGGCAGCATAGCCGGCCGCGGAGGAGGGAGCAGGCAGTCCCGCCGGCGCTTGTTTGAGCGGCTGGAGCATGAAGAGCAGAGATTGAAGAAGCACGACAGCCGTTGGATGGACATCCAACAGTCACTGCTCTCGTGTGTTGACTAAGTTGACAGGGCGTTGCGTGTGCGTCAACCTTTTTTTATGAAAGCATACGCGTCAACCTGTAGTAGGCGCACAAGTCAGCCTCAAATCTGTGGAAAACAACATACAACCCATCTGCCATTATTTCTAATAATGTACAACCCATTTGCTAATTCTTAAGAATTTTTTTGGAGCCCATCTTCTTTTTGTTAGCATCACACCCCATATTGTGGCCACGGTTAAAAAGTATACGAAATTTTGCATATTTCGGTGCGGTCAACTGTTTTTAATCCAGAAATATCGATTCACATTCAAACTATTTTGAAAAATAATTTATATAAATATAAAATCCAAATAATTGTCCACGCATAAAAATCAATGGAATTTAAGATCTTGTAATGAAAAAAATTGAAACTAATTCCCGGTTTGATGTGTTTTAAAAATGTACAGCCCATTTCTGGGCAAACCGAATGAAACTCTCCTCGTCTTGAAAGATTTGCAGCCCAGCAGGGCCGATAAAGCAAGTAGGCCTTGTTTGGGTATTTCTTAAAAAATAGAACTGGGCTAGCCATTTTCAGCAAGAAAAAAACACAACTGGGCTCATGATGTGGTAAACATAAATAAAACCCTGGCTAGACGGGCCACAGCCCCCGCACAGCCCCGTTGTTACCCTGATCCGTCGCTAAAACTAGTATAAATAACAACTGCTTGTTCCTCAAAAAAAACTGCGCGACTTGCTGGGTCCCTGGTGTCAGCCGCTCTGTAGTGTAATTCTCTCGTTTATTGACTACGTTGACAATGGCGTGAGCCCCAAATGTCCAACCATTAGGAGGAACCATATTTTTGGGCTTGTACTATAGAGGCACTTGCTTGCGTACTGCCATGACGCTGGTGGGTCCCTACTGTCATCCTATCCATGTACAGTCATCTCCTTGTTCCTCTCGGTTGTTGACGACGTTGACAACGCAAGAGGGCGGCGCACCGTGCACGGCGAGCGAAACCAAGGCCGCAAGGCGGAGGACGACGGCGAGGCCTTGGACTGAACGAACAGGAGCCGTTGAAGATGCGCAGGTCCAGTCGCAGGTGGAGGGGAGTACGAGGGTTGATTGGTTCGGGCGCGGGTGCGTGTTGGGGCTGACGTCACCGGAGAATAACATGACGTGTGGGGAATAGAGGGAGGGACTTGGCCAACGTTGGAGGGTACGTACAGTAGGGCGGTGGAGGCGCAACCAACCATGGGAGGCGGGAGCAGGCGGAGCGACGCGAAGTGGTTTGGTTTGGGCGGCTGGAGGAAGAAGAAGACAAGAGATAGAAGATACACGACAGATGTTGGATGTCAATCCAATGGCTGTAGGCAGAATCGTTTGTTGACTGGCTAGTAAGTCGACACCACCTTGGATAGGCTATTTCCTCACGGGTCCCAAATGTCAGAATCCAAATCTGTCACAGTCATGCAGCCTTTCCTATGAATTATAAGGCCCATTTGATGTGCTAGATCAAAATAAGTTTGTGGGTGCTGGTGGGGGCTAATCACTTTGGCTTCTGTAATGCACAGTGAGCTCAAGCAAAAGAGAGAATATGTTATTTCCCTTGGTTGGGATTTGTTACAATATTTCACTCTAAATTAAACGAATGGCAAGCCATTTGCCTTGTTTCAAAGAAAATATGATAGTCATAGCCGAGTTGAAAAGGGCAGGAACATCTAACTCCAGCTTACAAACTGTACAAAAGCACGAGGGTTAATTGTTCATCAGGTTTACAAAAAAAACCATATTGAAAAGGGCAACAACATCTAACTCCAGCACTGTTTTTGGCAGTCACAGTCAAATGGATCGGTTAGGTCCATAGAATGAACATCCTGGGTCGTAAAATTTACTGGATTATGACCACAATATGTTGTAAATAGAAGCCCGACACGTTCATAAGCTCTTTTGCCCACCTAAAACTCCTTTTTTTGCTCTTCGACATACCCATCCGTCAATTCAGTAAATATATGGGCTTTTGAATTGATTTTACTATTTACTAGTGTGGATGGGCTGTTTTGTCTTGGGCCCAGAGAAACAATTACTACTAGTACAGTGGAGACACTCTACAGCTACCCAGAAAAACAATTACTACTAGTACAGTGGAGACACTCTACCGCTTCTGGCTCCTCCTAGGTCATTGAAACGTCTCCCTCTACTGAATGCCGTTATACTTTTGTTCACCGACATGCGGGCCATGCAGCGCGCGGGCCCAAATGCCATCCACCAAATTAGAAGGCAGTATGCAGGCGGAGAGTCACCCCGGTCGTAGCGCGGCAGTAACGAGCCGTCGTATCACAAAACCCCACCTCCCCGCAGTCTAAGTTTGACGGACGAAGCAACCATCATTTCACTCTTCGCTGAATCCCCTTCTCCCTCACCGTCTTCAAGAAAGGCAACACTCGCATCTGCCACTGTTCTTCTCTCCGAACGAAGGGAAGGTAAGCGGATCCGTGATGTTGGTATATTTTCGTTCAGAAAAAAAGAACTTTTGCAAAGTAGTAACCGATCCTCACTCTCTTTTTTGTTTCATTGTCATTGCGATTGTGTTTTCCTTTCAGTGGTCTCCTAGTATTCGTCAGTTTCATGATGGACCAAGGAGAACCAGGCAAAGATCTGCCGATATTGGAGCAGACGCAGGAGGCAGATCCCCATGAGACAGAGAGCTCCAAGAAGATGGAGGCAACCACCGAGCCGACCCCAGATATGCTCACGGCCACTACTGAGATGGTCAACGCCCCGTTTGAGGTTACAGCCCCCGTGGCACTGCAGGAGCAGTTTTCCCCCTTGAGGATGTGTCCCCCCCGCTGAGCTGCCCAAGGTGATTTCCTTCTTTGCCGATCTCGATTGTGGTTTTTCATCTAAGTATGTGGTGATTTTTTTAGAAAAGGAAGTATGTGGTGATTAATAATGCAAAATTTTATTAGCTTCGATGCCATGCTATACATAGTGGTTTAAATAACTTGTGTTTCTTATACTGAAAAGTAATTCAGAATTTGTTTCTGTTTCAATTAGAGCCCTGATGCAGACAAGGATTGTGTGGTTGTACATGTCACTCGCTATGAGGCGGACGACCTGAATATACGCACTGGGAAAACAGAGTTCTTAGGCTGTTGGATCCTGGAAGCCATTTGCGGTTATACCAATGAAGAGTTGTATTCCAGCCTCACTGTTGTCAGGCGTGTTGTCCAGGGTGTACTGAAGCACAAGAAGTTCAAAGCTACTCCTTCGTTTGTGAGGAATACTGTTCTTGTCAAGCTTACGCAGGAAGATGATGTGGCATGCCTCCACAAACAAGTTTATCAGTGGCAAGGCCACAAGGTTGTCTTCATGAAGGTTCACAAGATTGAGCTGCTGCGGGACGTCCTCGATGATGTTCATGGCAAGGTCCGTCTTGTGTCCAGCCCAAATTAGATCGAGGCATGAAATAGTTGCCCCAGCTAGTGTTTAATAGTAGTTTGGATTGTGTCTAATTATCCGAACCTTGCCTGTTATCGACCCCTCTGGGGCTAGTACTCTGTTTGAATCCGTCTATGGGAACTGCTGCTACTTTTGTGTGCCCGTGAATCATGTGAGAACCATCGTAATTGTTGCCGAAACAGATGCGTCCTCACTAGTTTTTTCATGAATATGGCATGGTAAGACATAAGTTGTCACGGTTTATCATACGAGCAGTGTGTGTTTTGATGAAATAGAGCACTCGTTCGAGAACCGTGCACCGACGTATACATAAGTACTTGTAAACACTGTTGGTGCTACCCCACTTGTAAGCAGTTGTGCAAAACACGGCACATTGGCTCAGCTCGCTTCAACACTAGGCTATCGACCAGCTAACAATCAACAATCTGCTGTCTGACATATAAGCAACTATGTATCTTGTTACAGTGGTTCATGCAGTTAATTGAGGCCACAATGTAATAAATTCCAAACGTTCACACGCTAGTCCAGCGCTCATGTGGAACACTCACATTAAACTCGTCTTCATAAAAAACTTGAAAAGCATAAGTTAAGCAATTTTATACATCTCAATGATTCATAGAACATAACAAACATATACTAGTTCACAGCAAAAGACAAAGTTGTGAGAAGGTTTACAAATCAGGAAAAAACAAGCAAGGCTTCTCTGAGCAAAGGGCCTCCCGGCAGGCTTAAATTTCCTGGAGTTCACTCTGGTTTTTTCTTGTTGCCACCATCCAGGGTTAGGTTCTCTCATTCCAGAATAACCAATTATAATTGTGGTCTCAGCTGGAATGCTGAACTGAACCATGCAGTGTACTGACCAGCTGAAATGCTTGTGCATTCCACTAAATTTAAGCACCGCTATTTGCAGAAATAAGCAGACCACAATGCCTCTTGTCCGCGCACCTGTCCAAAAAACCGTCGTGCAGCCGTGCCAGCTAGTCCTCGGTCCATGGATGAACTGGTAGAAAGTGCATTCCGGACTAGGATGTAGTTGTTTTCGCTCGTCCCTGCACTGCAATCAGGAAGTAAAACATACGAATCAGCTTCTTTTAGATTGCGTTGGTCATTCTACCTTAGTTACTACCAATGTAGGGATACCTTGAAGACGGGAGGTTAGACGACGGCAACGAGGGATAGCCATCTCATTTTGCGCAGTTGTACTAAAACTGAGGTGTGTGCTTTTGATTGCGCGGATAGAAACGATACGGAGACAGACATCCCGAAACGATATGGAGACAGACATCCCTGTTTGCGCAAATACGAAAATACGGTTATTTAAACAGTGACAGATATTACTACTTTCCCCCGTTTCCTCTTAGAACCAAGTCCTAGATTCATGCTACAGCTTTCCCACTTTCTTCCCTGTTTGAACCAACGCTTTGAGTCGACTGTATGAACTAGCTTTACTTCTAATAATAGTAGAAGTCTAGGTGGCTTTGGAACAGCGGACGGAAGTAGAAAAGGATCCACACGAAGGGAGCTGGGGCAGTAGAGCAAGGCAGGTTTCGAAGGAATATATACCTGAGGGTCGTCGGCATGTGGCAAAGACGGCGTCGGGAGGCCGCATCTTGGCCACAATACCGCAGGGAGGAAGAAGGGGTCGGAGGCCCTCCCAAGCCGGCACTCTCTCAGAGAGAATGGCACGGTCGTCGATCGTGACGAGCGGGCAGCCGGTCTCCTCCCTCGCCACCGATGACAGCGTGAACGATGCACCTACACCCCTGCCCCGATCGAGGTTGTCCGGCCGGATTTGTGACCAGTCGTGAGTTGAGAGAGAGTGTGGCCACCTATGTGTTGCTTAGATCTGGAGAGCATGAGAGAGTGAACGAGAGGAACCCTAGTAAAGCAAGCGCTAAGGCTCCTGCTTTTATATATAGTGGAGTGATTTTGTTGTACCAGCTTCAAAAAAAATGTGCTCCTACGTGTACCCGTGAGTGGGTGTGAGAGAACTAGTGCGTGCGCGCACCGCTTCTCTTCGTGAGAGTACAATATACTATGCCCAAAGAACGTTCGCCGCAAGAGTAATAGTATAAGTGTGTGACGTGTGAGCTAAAATAAAATGTGTGCGCCATCTTTTGTTTTTTAGAAGTTCTGAGGGTAGGGTGTGAAGAGCACATATGTGCGTGACGTCTACCTGCAGATAGACAGTGGGTGCGACGTGCGAGTCTGCGAGAGGACTCGGGGGAGTCGTGACTCGTGAGGGTGCGTGTGCGTGAGAGAGAGAGAGGGGGGGCACGTATCAATGCAATGCATGTGTCCGCAAATCATTATCCGACAAACGTTCGCCACAAGCCTTTTCCTAACAAACGTCGTAGGAACCGTTAGATCGGCATCCGACCGTGTCAGTTTTGCCATGTCATTTAACAGAACAGCCACTCCTCCTACACACAAATCTTCCACGTGAGTGTTAGCAACTGCCGTATGCTCCCTCCGCCTGAAATGCAGTGCATATAGCTTTATTGAAAATTCGAACCTCGCAAACTTTTACCGAGTTTTCGTGTACCAAATTGCACATGTAGAATACCATGTATATATCATTTCATTCATCTTCGAGAGGTAACTATAAAGATGGGTGAGGAGTCTACAAAGAAAGACCATCGTATCACCCGCAGCAATTTCAAGCATCCTTTAGTGTCGAGGAATATCATAGGAACTCTATATGATATGATTTTTATAGGATTTTTTCCTTTAGAGCCAATTGGTTCATAGGAATAGATGCATATACTCCACATTTCAAAGGAAATAAACATGATATCATTTCTATAGCTTTAGAGCCACTTGGTTCATATGAATGGATTCCTAAACTCCCTTAATTTCAAAGGAAAATAAACATTAGCGTATATTCAATAGAAAAGTTCCTATGATATGAACCAAATTACATCTCTTTTCTAATCCCTCCTCATAGGAATTGAGATACATGTAATCTCTAGATTCAATAGAAAAGTTCCTATGATGTGAACCAAATGACATCTCTTTTCCAATCCCTACTCATAGGAATTGAGATGCTCCATGTCATCTCTTTCCCTACAACTTCCATGTATACATATTCTATTCCTAAATAGATAGTACAACCCACTAGTAGCTTTTTTCCAAAACATGCAACTATGGCATAAGAACTATATAGTGTGCTAATAACTTTGAAAGATGGTCGCTGGATGAAGCTAACCCGAAGTGCAGAGATAGACAAATCCGAGCACTACTGGCCGTTGGATATCATCAACATTCCACGAGATCTGCCACATGTACAATTTAGAAGACTCCATGGTTGAACTTAAGCATAATGCACAAACCTCAAAACACAAGCACTTCTCCTTTGTTATAGAATCTTCTGTATCATAATTGATTATTTTTTTCTAAATGAATTGCCATTATTTGTTTTTTACTTTATGATTTACAATGCACAACCCCATGAATCTTAACATTTTTATAAAACTAATTGATTTTGAATGAGATGAACTATAAGAGCTAAACGAACATCTACATCATGCATATATGACTCAAAGCTTTACATGCTATTCTGTGTATTTATTTATAATTTGGTTTCGAAATCTCATGCGTTCAATACATGTGTACCTTACTAGTTTTGAGTAGAGTAGCAAATTTCACGCAGCCCCGGGTATATCAAAATGCAGGGCCCATGCATCATTGCCTTTTGGTCGAACCTACATCCACAATTTTTTTGTACGTACTATATCTCCACTGGTCCCCGAACCCAAAATGCTGCCTCGTTCCCGTAAAACCAAGAGGCCCACACATATTTAAGGCGTCGACTTGAACCCATTTACTACGACGTGGCCC
>NC_053027.1:120589258-120605450 GCF_003073215.2 Triticum urartu
TTAAGCTATTTTCTTGCACAAGTGTAACTTGGCTAAGAGAATCATTAGTGGAATCAAGAGAACTACTAGAAGAAACAATATTGGATTTAGCATGATTATTGTTACTACTAGAGGAAGAATCTTTCTTACTCTTGTTGCTAGATCTTACTTGCAGCATGTAAGTAGACAAGAGTAAACGCTTGGCAATGTAAGAAGAACTTTTCTTACGAAGATCATCATTGATTGCTTTTAAGAACCCATGCTCTTGCTCTAGATTGAGCTTTTCAAAGCGTAGCTTCTCATGAGTCTTTAAAAGCTCTCGATGATCTTCTAAGGTAGTTTCATGAGCTAACTTAAGAGTGTTTAGTTCTTTAGTTAGACGCTCAATCTACTTCTTATCATCGTCATTCATTTTATCTTGATTAGCATGATTAATAGCAAGTTCATCATAATTTTTATCACTAGAGTTGTCAACAAGTAAATCATCATCGCCTAGCAAATCATCTTCATCACTATTGAAATCAACATACTCGGGGTGTGATACCTTTGGGCCTTTAGCCATGAAGCATCTTCCAATCCCTTCATTTGGTGAATCAAAATGTCGTAGGAGTTGGATGACACAAGTGCTATACCGGCAACACCTTCATATTGAGTATTCAAAGTAGGAGTGATAGCTTCTCTCGGAGTGGTTGTCGGAGTCGGAACCGGATACCAATTCACCAACATGAGCTTGATGTCTTCGTTTTGTATAGCTCCTTGTGACTTGTCCTTCCTTTCCGAATCCTTGCCTTCTGTGAGAGGTTCTTCGTTCATAACGATCATCTCTACTCCTTCTCTCTCTTGGAGGTGATTCTTCTCTTCCACTTCTCCTTTTAGGCGAGTCTTCTCTTCTTTTGTAGGGAGCCTACACTCATTGGAGTATGTTCGGCTTCCACAATTGTAGCAATTATGTCACGACTAGAAGATCTTTTGTCATGTAGGACCTTGACTTGGAACTTCTTTCTTTGCTTCTACTCTTGTAACTTGTGGAAGTTCTTCACCATTAAGGCTCAATTCCTCATTGAATACTTGTTTATCACTTGATGATGTAGGAGCATCACATGAGGCTTTGTAAGCGCCACTAGACTTGTTGTGAAGCTCTTCTTTATCCTTGAGTGACATCTCATGAGCAACAATTCTACCAATGACTTGTTGGCTTGAGATCTTTGTAATTGGGCATCATTTGGATAATGTGACACGGTATCATATTTTCCATCCAAGGCTCTTAGGATCTTCTTGATGATGAATCTATCGGTCATCTCTTCACTTCCTAAGCCGGCAATCTATTTGTGATGAGAGCAAGCCAGAGTACATTTCAGCAACCTTCACCATCCTTCATTTTGAACTTGTCAAGTTGACTTTGAAGCACATCCAATTTGGATTCCTTGATGGAGTCAGTACCTTCGTGCATATCAATCAAAGTATCCCAAATTTCCTTTGCATTCTCAAGACAGCTGATTTTGTTGAATTCTTTGGGGCACAATCCATTGAAGTGGATATCGCAAGCTTAAGCATTGTATTGCAACATCTTCAATTCTTCAGCGGTTGCTTCACGATTCGGTTCCCTTCCATCGAAGAATTCACCTTGTAAGCCAATACACACAATAGCCCAAACGGCGGGGTTATGTCCAAGAATATGCATTTTCATCTTATGCTTCCAACTAGCAAAATTAGTACCATCAAAGTAAGGACCTCTACGGTGGTAATTTCCCTTGCTAGACGCCATACTCTTCTAGGTTGTGAAACCAAGGCTATGATCACCAAAGCTACGAAAATCAAGGAAAATGGAGACCAAAGCTCTGATACCACTTGTAGGGTCGAAAGTATGTCTAGAGGGGGGGGGTGATTAGACTACTTGACCAAATAAAAATCTAGCATTCTCCCAATTTTAAGTCTTTGCAGATTTTAGCAATTTAACACAAGTCAAGCAATCAACCTACACATGCAATTCTAAGAGTATAGCAGCGGAATGTAAAGCATTCGCTACAAAAAATACACTTCCGTGAATGATACGTGTTTGTCACAGTAGGTCGCTTTTTTTGTCATGCATGTACATCCATGACAAATTTATGACAGAATCAAGATAGTCATACCTGTGCTTGTCGTAGAAGTGTTCCATGACATTACCAAAATTATCATCACGAAAATGTCCACTTCCATGACATAAATCGCGCGTCACAGAAGTGCTTTCGTCAAGGGTGACCGACACGTGGCATCCACCGTAACGGAACGCGTTAAGCTATCGGTCGGTTTTGGATCCGATAACTCGTTAACAGCCCCGACCAATGGGGATTTTCCATGTGTAAAATCATCATTGGCTGGCGGAAACACGTGTCGGATCATCGTTGGGACAGATATCAACCACTCATTGGACGGGCGCCTATGATACGTCGACACGTGGCACGGCCCAATAGTGGCCCATTCCTGTGAAAAAGGCCGGCCCATTTGAATTGGTCAAAAGCTGGCGGGCCGACCCATGGAAAGCTGTTAACGGCCTATTCGCATATAGCCCATTTACAGCCCGTAACCCAAGGCCCGTTATGCCCTATCCGAATTAGGCCCAGTAGCGTCATCTGGGTTCGTCCAATAGATTCCAGCCCGTTTTCACTTCTTGGCCCATGTATAGCCCATGACGTCTTTCGGCCCATATGAGGCCCTTTGTAACTCTTGGCCCATTAGCGGCCCGTGCTGAAACTGGCCCGTAATGAACAGTGTATCACTTTACACCCATTAACGGTTCGTGGTGAAACTGGCCCGTAATGAAAATGTATCACTTTATACCCATTAACGGCCCGTTATTCCGTTGGGCCGTCTCCAGCCCATGTTATCTTTCAGGCCTTCTCAGAGCGCATTTATTCTTGTGCTCATTTCTAGCATTCGTTACTTACTGCCCGTTACTGTCATTTTCTGCTTGTGGGCCAAATTCAGCCCGTGGTTACAGTTCGGCCCGTTTGTGGTTCGTTTAATACGTTGGGCCGTTCATAGCGCATCATCAAATACGTCCTATTAACGATGGCCCATTATGGTCGGCCCATGAACGGACGATTCCAACT
Source organism: Triticum urartu (assembly GCF_003073215.2). Classification (NCBI taxonomy): domain Eukaryota; kingdom Viridiplantae; phylum Streptophyta; class Magnoliopsida; order Poales; family Poaceae; genus Triticum; species Triticum urartu. Next base: position 120,592,330 of record NC_053027.1, read on the forward strand.
CTAGCCCGTTTACGGCCAGAATGCGGTCTGTTTGGCCCATGTTTGGCCAATCGATCATACGGCCCGTATAAGGCCCATTGATGATACGGCCCATAGAAGGCCCATTGTTTCTACGGCCCGTAGAAGGCCCACTGTTTCTACGACCCGTAGAAGGCCCACTATTTCTATGGCCCGTAGGAGGCCCAGTGTCACTACAGTAAATATTAGCCTATGGTTATTATGGCCTAGTTTTTAAAAATAGGTTATTGCAGCCACTAGAAAACCGCAGAAAAAGAACTGCACTGACTACAAGCAAACAAATAAACAAGACAACAAGGAAATAAATAAGAAAGCAACTTACACTAGGCTATCACGGCTATTACACATATTACATCCACTGGGCATCAAAGTTTGCCACCAGTGCAAATATAGGGAACACAGCAGCATATAAACGCCGCAGTAAAACAAGTCCAGAACTAAAACCACTTCAGAAGAGCTCAAGAAACAATATCCTGGGTACCCATAATGCTGGCAAGATGCTTAGCAAGCTTATTAAGTTTCTCTTGTTTGGCGCTTAAGTCCTCCAGCGCTTGCTGTTGCACCAGAAATTATGCATCTGAATTCTGCAGGGACTTCCTCAGTCCTTCGGCTTCCTGTCGCATAACATTTGATCGATGTCTTTCAACTTGAATTTGAAACTCAAGAAGCCGAACTGATTCAGGCAATGAGTTCGAAGAGCTGGTGCCAGCAGTGGTAGCCTGTAACTCGAACACTAAATCAAGACAGGACTTTGGGATTGTCTCAATGTCTTCAATATAGTTTTTATCAGCTTTCTTGGAGACCAACAGGGATGTCTCACTATCTTGAACCTTATCTGCATTACTTCCTTTACCATTGCATAACAGGGTACTCTTCTCCAATATTTTATCCACGTTCTAAAAGAGAAACAAACAAACATATCTCAGGTTTACAATGTAGTATATGAAACTCATTTTGGTAAACCAGTTCAGTAGTAAGGTGGACAGGATAACAGCATGAAACAAACATATATCTATGTAGTATGGTCACTGTATGGTCTATATCATTCTAGTTTATGTTGCCAAATCAAGATAGATACAATTCGAATCATATCTATTTAAGACAAAGCAGCATAGACAGAATATAAGTGTGGGAAACTACACAGCAATAACAACACTTGTAATGTGCATGGCATGAGAACATAACTGTTTATTCAATTTAAACTGAAATCAACATAGAGCAAGTTACAACAGCAAACAGCCAAACACGTTGAAGAAACAGGTTTAAAACATACCTGTTGCGCCATTGGAGTTTCAATTGCATCCTTCAAATTTGAAATTAGTTGGTATCAGTAAATACAGTGATGCAAGTGCAAAGTAGTATGAACCATAGCTACGGAACCTGACCTGAGAACAATTCTTCTTCTGCTTTAAGCGTTGACTTCGGGTTCGGAGTGGTGGTCCTCGTGATTTGGGCACTGCAGTTGCCTTACTAACTGCTCGTGTTTGGGTGCTCTGTGGTGGAGACAGTGCTGTGTCAACGGGAACTGGGTGTCTATCTGCTGGGGTTGGGGTTAGAAGGGGTGTAGCTGGTTCTCTGTCCAACTGGGTAGGGGTACAATCTGCATGAGTGTGGGTTATGTGTGGTGGGGCTGGTTCTTGGGCAAGTACAACCGTGGTTCTATCTGCATCGAACAGGTAGCACGATCTTTTCTGAAGACCGTGTTTTTACTCCCACAGATACTGCCATCACTCCCTCCAATTGAAATGGCTGATAAACAAGAAAAGTAATTGAATGTACAGACATTGTAAGATAGACAGGTGCAATGGATAGTAGGGAAGAAAACAGGGCATGAAATAATTCACATTTATGTTGTCTAAGCAAACAGAATAGCAGGACATAATTTCACATATATGATGGCTAATTAAACAGGATAGCATGACACAATTTCACATGTATGATGGCTAACTAAACAGGATAGAATGACATACTTCAAAATATGATGACTATGTAAACAGGATGACATGATATAACTATACGATGTGTCTATTAAAGTGGTTGGCATGCCATAAATCACAAACATGCCGTCGATGGAAACATGATGGCATGATATAATTCACGGATAGAATGACATAATTTAAATATGATGACTATGTAAACAGGATGAGATGATATAACTATATTATGTCTTTAGAAAATGGGTTGGCATGCCATAATTCAGATACATGCTGTCTATGTAAACATCATGGCATGACATAATTCAAATATATGATTTATATACTAAGGAAGTGAGCAGAGGGCAATCGCATATATGATGTGTCAACTAAGGAGATGGCATTCAATATTGTGTATATGATGTAAAAACTAAGCATTGCAATACAACATATGCATTATATGAGTAATATAACCCTGCCAAGTTTGAGCATACACCTCAGGGGGATAATAGGACTGGTCATCTGCCTCTGAATCCTCCTCTGAAGAGCTATCTGTAACCAGCAAGATATCTGCTTCAGCAGGTAGCATTGTCTGCTCTGAAGACCTTGTTTTCACTCCAGATTTCTCCATCACCAATTCAAATGGCTGATGCACAGGAAGAGCAGTTGAATATACAAACATTGTCGACAAAAGCAATGAGAAATACAAAAGGACGATGATATAATTCACATATATGACGCTTGCTAAACAGCATGGCATTGCATAATTCACATACATAATGCCTTGCAACAAGATAACATTGCATAATTCACATATATAATGTCTTGCAACAAGATGGCATTGCATAATTCACATATATGGTAATTAGACACTAAACAGGTGGCATTCACACAAAGCATGTCTAAACTAAGCAAATGACATAGCAATGCAAGATACCATACGCACGATATGAGCAACATAACCCTGCCAAGTTAGGGCATGCACCTCGGGGGGGGGATATGACTGGTCATCTGTCTCTGAATCCTCCTCTGAGGAGCTATCGGTAACCAGCAAGACATGCGCTTCGTCAGATAGCATTGTCTGCTCTGAAGACCTTGTTTCCACTCCAGATTTTTCCATGACCGTGCCAAATGGCTGATGCACAGGAAGAGTAATTGAATGTACTAAAATTGTTGACAAATTTAACACGTAATAAAAAATGATGGCATGATATAATTCACATATAAGATGACTGGCTAACCAGGGTGGCATTGCAAAATTCACATATATGATGCCTGGCTAGACAAGATGGCATTGCATGATTCACATATACGATAAAGAAACTAAACAGATGGCATTGACACAAAGCATGTCTAAACTAAGCAGATGACATCTTTAATGTATACAGTAAGCAATGCAAGGCACCATATGCATGATATTACCAACATCAGCATGCCAAGTTAGAGCGAAGACCTCATGGGGTAAATAGGAGTGGTCTTCTCCTTCTGAATCCCCCTCATAACAGTTATCTTCCTCTTGATTACGATCCGAAATGGGTGGAGGGGGGCTGCCTTTGCGCCCACCATGGAACGATGTCTGCATGAAATTTTATTGCCACGCAAGGCTCGTCTCTTTTGCTCTACATGATCAGTTCCATTGTGTACAATAACTGGCATGCATAGGAATAAAACATAGTGAGATTATGTAAGGAGTGCATGCACAAATCCAGAGTGATGGTAGCAAACTGTGGATAGACCCAAAACCAATGATAGCAGGCAGATAATAGCTTTAGTTAAAAAATACAGATAATGGCTCCTTTAATGTTTGTTTGCACCCAACATGAAACTCATAGTAGACACCGGAGATTAACCAGATAGTAGACAGATAGTACTGATTGCTGCCCCAATATGTACCCCACAACCATTTAAAAACTCAAGTTTCAGCATTAGTTTGGACCTGACTCGGAGTCTAATAGGTGAACACGATGATAATGTAGCATGTCATCATATTAAGCGACGCATAACGTAAGCAGACACGGAAGAGTGCGACCTCTCTTGCGGACCCGTGTAGTCCTCAAGGTCATCTGCTCAGTTGATGATGGTAATGCAGTTGCCGTGGCTGCCGGCGGCGGGGAAGAAGATCTGAGGCGGCGAAAGACAGTCTGGAGAGCGGATCCCTGCTGTGGTGAACCCTTCCGTCGTTGGAGCAGCTGAGCTGGGGTGGAACACAAGCGCCGCAGGAGCAGGACAAACCACACAAGGTTTTCTTTGACACATATCTGTAACAGAAGTAATTGAGTAAGGGCTTGTTTGAATTTGAGGATTCTAACAATGCAGGGATAGGAAATAGACAGGAATAGGATAGGAATGCACGTGCAAAACAGAGAATTTAAAAACACAGGATTTCTGCCAATCTGGGTGTTTGATTCACAACAATTGGAAGATCACAGGATGCAAAAAAGCATGGTGAGATTAAGTCAAACCACAAGAAAATGTACGGTTATAATGCTATTATGCTACTATCTCTTAGTCTTGTGCTTGATGAATAGGAATATGAAAAGGAGGAGAAGTGGAAATTAGAATTCCTACGGTTTTTCTTTCAAGGAGACACTAAAGGAACAAATCCTACAGTTTTCCTTTGCTCCATTCCTTTGCACCAAATTCATGAAAAGTAGTACCATAGGAAACTTTCCAATTCCGATGTTTTTCATTCACTTTTCCTTTCAAGCACTGGCGATTCTAGTAGGCAGGCTTGAGCAAGGAAAATCCTACACTAAAAAATGTTTTTGTGCTACTTCTATTACTTTGGACCCAGGCCACTGCCATACTAGCTCAACTCCCAGGCCCATCGACAAATGCACAGCTCAAACGCGCAGAGATAAATAATGATGGCGTTCAAGAGAGTCCATCACGGATAGCTAAGTTGCCTGGTACCTCACTGCTTGTCATATAGTAGGATAAAATAATCGTATTTCCCGTTACTACGAGTGCTCAGTGGACAATATATATAACATGTAGAGTAAAAAAGAGATGCAACAAGTGTACAACCTCTTTGGCGAAGCCATGTCGATCTCAGCGTGATTGGGTTGGCCGGTGAGGATGCTCCGGCTGACTTGGCTGTCGGAGGAGGGGAAGAAGATCTTAGGCGTCTGGAGATGGAGCCCGAGGTACTGCTCCGCTGTGATGGAGGGTTTCGTCGTTGGAGCAGCTCGGTGAGTTGTACGACGCCGAGGCTGAAGCAGGACAAGAGAGACAACGAACAACGTTAACCTGAGTGGAATTCTAATAGCATCTCCAATACATGACGTAAAATACATAACCACAAAGTGCTAGATGTAAAATACATCAGCCGCTCATCTCTGAACTTAACTGTCGAAACTGAATTTAACTGTCGAAACTGAACTTAACTGTCGAAACTGAAACTTAATGTCGAAACTGAATTTTGCTGTCGAAACTGAATTTTGCTGTCGAAACTGAACGCACTAGCAAGGTGAGGCTACACGTCGGTCGACTGACTTTTTCATCTCTGGTCAGTCGATTTTGCAGCCGTTGGATACGAAATCAAGGGCCTGCGGTTCATCTTCAACCTCCACCCCCTGAGCCGGCCAAACAGCAGCCCCCGCCCGCCCGGCGGTGCGCCGCCCCGCCCGCCCCGAAAACACTCCCCACCGCCGGTCCGCCGCCCCGCCATCCCTCTAGGCGATCCCACGCCACCGCCCCGCCAACGCCCCGCCACCGCCGGCGACCACCGCCCCCATCCTGAACCCTAAGATAGATAGTGGGGTACCTCTCCGGCGAGCCCCCCTCCCCGCTGCGGCTGGTTCTTCCTTCACCCCGGCGGCATCGGAGTGAAGTGTAGCTAAATCGGAGCAGCATCGCAAGCAAGAGCAAGAGCGAGAGCAGCAGCGCGAGCAAGAGCAATAGCAAGAGCAGACCAGGCAGGGGACCGAGAGCAAGAGCAGAGCAGCAGCGCGAGCGAGAGCTAAAGCAGCAGCAGGTCCTACTGATGTGGACGTCGCCGCCGAGGGAGCGACGCCGTGGAGGAAGTGGCCGGCGACGCCGCCGTGGATGGAGCCGCGCGTGTCGGCTCGGGACCGAGCGCCGGCAGCACCTGAGATCGAATCAAGAAGAAAATGCGGCGATTAGTGTACAACCTCTTTGGTGGCGCCGATTAGGCCGCAGCTTCATCCAAGGAAACGGTGATGATGATGCTCTTCCGGTGGTGCAGGTGAAGACGGCGGTGTGGGAATGGAGGTGGCGAAAGACGAGGGGAACGTCGGGGCAGCTCCTTGGAGGTGGAGGACGGGGTGGCTGAACCGGCGGGACGATGAGATCGACGACGGATCCTCATCCGGTACGGTGGATGAGGGACGTCGAGGTGTTGCTGTGGACGACGTCGTCGGGGAAGAGGCTCCGGCTGGGTGGCGGACGGAGCAGGGTGTGGGGTTTCGTCGCGGGTTTTCGCGGCCTCGGTGTACGAATGGGTGGGCGGATGGGATGGCAGTGGGGAACCATGGCTTAGAGACGCGCTTGTCCGAAATGTGGGGTAAGTTATGAAAGTACCCCCACCGATTTGAGGTGGTTCTTTTGGTTCAAGGGTACCACGGGCATTTCGCGTGTCGGGATTTCATAGGAGGTGGGAGTTTTCACGCGCATTGTAAGTTCGGAATAGCAAGGCACGAGTTGAGATGGAGGGAGTTGTCAGAGCACAACGAGACAAAGATATATCTTAAATATTTCGGGCTAACAAGGCGCGGGTTGAAGAGGCGGGAGTTTCCCAGCACGATAGACAGAGACGCTAGCTTGAATTTTCGGCATAACAAGGCGCGGCTTGAAATTTCGGAAGAACAAGCTTAACGTGTACAAGAAAAAGACAATTTGCACCTCAACACGCACAACACACACACAAACACCTTTAGACTAGAGTAAGGTACACGTGCATTGCACGCATGAGATTTGGCAACCAAATTATGAATAAATACCACATTATAGCATGCAAGATTTGAGTCATATATGCATGATGTAGATGTTCGTTTAATTCTTATACTCCCTCTGTTCACTTCTATAAGACCTTGAAGACATTTCAGACAATGTACAAAACATCCCATTTTGAGTTGTCTGAAATGACTTACAAAAGTGAATGGAGGGAGTAGTTCATTTCATTCAAAATCATCTAGTTTTTATAAGAAAGCTAATCTATTTTAAGATTCATGGAATTGTGCGTCGTAAGACATAAAGTAAAGAACAAATAATGGCAAATCATGTAGAAAAACATTTGGGCAATTCTGATACGGAAGATTCTAGAACAAATAAGAAGTGCTTGTGTTTTGATGTTTGTGCATTATGCTTAAGTTCAACCATGGAGTTCTTCTAGATTATACATGTGGCGAAATCTGGTGGAATCTAGATGATATCCAACGGCCAGTAGTGCTCAAATTTGCCATCTTTGGACCATCGGATTCGCCTCATCCAACGACCATCTTTCAAAGTTAAAGTTACCCGCACACAATATAAAAAATATAAAATATATATATATAGGGGTATAGATATAGATATGTGATGCAAAAGCCGCCCATCATCTCCAATTAGAATAGTGTGTCCATGCACGGATGCGACGTGGCCAAATGATGTCTGCCATCGGTATCTCAAATTCAAATCAGTCTGACCTTGTTCAATGTGTATACATTACAACATGCTCGTTTCCAAACCACACCGCGCAGATCTCCGTTATATTCATGCATGCATGGGTTTCAAACATCAGGATCTCTTATTCAAATATTTGAATTCAACTTTACATTGATTGTGACCTCACCTATTCAGCTATTCTTTTACACCCACACAGTAGTCTTCTCTTTATAATTGTACCACTAACTTTCTCTCGTGCATGCATGCACACACACTACCAGTCGGCATTATCCATCGCACGCATGCAATCTTTTTCTTCAGGTCGGTCTCCCATGAAGGCACACACCCACACACATCCCCCTCTCCATCATATCGGGCATTCTTTATCTCTCACGCGTGCATGCGCAACGATCGATGTTCCTCTATGTATGTGTGTATATAGCTAGGTCTTTCATAGTTTTCCACACAAACCGATCAATCGATATATCCAGTGAGGTCTCACCCTCTTTCCCACGTCCACATCGATCAATCTATACCTCTCTATATAGGATTAACATATATAGCTAATACACCCACATTAATTATGTATCCAACGTCCCCCTCTCATCATCCATGCCTTCCGCTTCATCTCTCAGACGCGTGCACAATGGCGAAGACAGGGGGCAGTAAGGGCCCTGCCCCCCTCCCCCCTAACATCACTATATATCAAGGCTAATATGAATGTGATCATTAGACAATTGCTGCTAAAAATGGTTTAAGTTCATGAATTGACCCTCCTCGTAAAGGATTAGCAATGCTTGGCCCCCTAGCTCATTTATTTTTCATGGCTCCGCCACTGCGCGCATCAGCGCACGTGTTCGCCCCCTCTCTCTCTCTAAATATCGATCTCGCACTTGTGCATTCCTTCATAGTCTCCCTCCACTCGGCCCCTCGCACCATCTTCTAGCCCCCCACCGGATTTTGCCACATGTACAATCTAGCAGACTCCATGGTTGAACTTAAGCATAATGCACAAACCTCAAAACAACAGTGGTTCTCTTTTGTTCTAGAATCTTCCGTATCATAACTGCCCAAACTTTTTTCTAGTTGAATTGCCATTATTTGTTTTTACTTTATGCTTTACAACGCACAATTCCATGAATCATAAAATAGATTAAGGGCTTCTTTGATTCAAAGGATTCTCAAAGGAATTTTGGAGGATTCTAATCATTAGGAATTTTTCCTATCTTGGTTGTTTGATTCGTAGGATTGTAAACCATAGGAATTTTTCCATATGATTCATTTGCACTAGATTTCATAGGAAACATCCCATCCACTCAAACCTCTTTGAAAGAATTCTGCGTTTTTTCTATGCACAATCAAACACTCGTACAATCCTGTAGGATTCAAGACGACATTCCACTATAATCCCATGTTTTTCCTATTCCCGCGTTCTTAGCTTTTTTATAAAAACTAATTGATTTTGAATGAGATGAAATATAAGAATTAAACGAAGGGCTACATCAGGCATATATGACTCAGAGCTTACATGCTATAGTGTGGTATTTATTCATAATTTGGTTGCAAAATCTGATGCATGCAATGCACGTGTACCTTACTAGTACTTCGAGTATGTGCAAAACACGTAAATTAGAATACCAATGGCACGCTACACAGTGTCTCTCTTACAGTTCATGAAGCCACATGGCACATGTGTAGGCGTTGTCGCGACCTCCTTGCGTGGATTGATCACAGTGACGTGCTGCTGGTTCCAGAAGAATGTACTCATCCTCCCTGAGCCATACTGGCGGTACATGCACGCACGCCATGCGCACTCATTCCTCACACGCACACGCGGGTACACGGGCGGACGCAATTTTGTACCAAGATCCACCCCATGTGATAATTTGACGCGTGTAAAGTCGTTCACTTCATTGATGGTCAATTAATACAGCGCATGCAAATTGAGTGGACGTGAGGGCGGAAGAAAGACATTATTACTCCACTGCGCGCATGCGAGTAGTTAAATCGTGGTTGCTAGTAGTACTTCCATTGGTCTCCTTTGTATTTTGTGCCAATTTTTGATAGTAACACAATATTTACGCATTTGAGCAGTGTAGTAGTACTTGAAATTTATGTTCCGCTAAACTCATCGGGAGCCGTTTCGGGCCTCGAAACCAAAGCCATCAATTAATCTTTACCTTGTTCCCATCACATTCGAAAGCCTGCTCACACCTACTAGTAGTACGTACCAAACCTGAACGTGTTCCCACTATGCAGGTATTAGTACTAGTGCTAGTACTTAGGTTATAGAAAGGGGAACTACCTAACCGAAAATCACTCTACCTTTCCTCCTCATAAGTTCTTCTTCTTCGTCCGTCGTTGCCATGGCCGGTGAGCAGAGCTCTAGGTCGAGAACTACTCGTAACAAGGGAGCGGCAACCAAGGCTGCGGAAAAAAAAAGAGGGCTCGCCGCCACGCAGAGACCTCGAAAGATCTCTCACGGGCAGGCGATGGCTCCTAGGAGCGCCCTAGCCGTGGAGGCGAACATGCGGAGCCAGCGGAGCTGGAGTCGTTATTCCTCGACGGCATGCCCGATCAGCTCAATAAGCAGAAGGAGTTCATCCAAGGCTTGATGGAGTTGCTGAAGGAGAGCCTCGACGACATGCCCGCTGAGCTCAATCAGCAGGGGGAGTTGACCGCCGGCTTGGTGATGCTGCTGAAGAAGAGCATTGCCTCGGAGAAGAAGGCGACCGGCGAAATCCTGCGACTTCGGGAGGCAATGCGAAGCTCTGCCATGAGATCGACCTGCTGAAGGAGAAGAACGCCGGCTGGAAGAAGCTGCATGAGAATAGTAGTTCCTCGATGAAGATGCTGCAGGCCCCTGCCATGGAATAGAAGGAAGAGTTGGCGAAGCTCCGCATCGAGCACCCGGCTGCTGTCAAGGTACGTAATATGGCCGTGGAACAGATGATGAAGGCTCACGTTGAGAAATGCCGCGTCATGGACACAATGATGAAGATGGCGGAGGAGACGCGCAAGGAGATGGAGGTCTTGGAGGCAATGAAGAAGCAGTTACGACTCCGCGGCGAATTAGATCATTTTGGGTGATAATCTTCCTTCTTCTTTTGCTCCTGTGTTTCATCTTTTGCTTCGGGTGTTTCACCGCACGTGTCACGTTCTCTGCGAGGCATGAATAGAACAATGTTTTTTTGAGGGAATGAATAGAACAATGCTAACAATGAGATGACTAGCAAATTAGATCATTTTTTATCGCCATATGGCACTGGGCTGCCGTGTTTCGTGCTCCTCCGTCGCAGTACTACTCCAGTGGAAAACTTGAGTATACCGCACGGTTCTTTGCTCCTCCTCGATCAGGTCGTCGGCGCATTTATACGAGCAGTCAAATCACAAGGCCCCGCCTTCCAGCAGTAATGAGCCGTCAAATCACAAAGGCCCTCGCCTCTCGTGAAACCGACCAAGCTAGACTGCCCCGCCCTCTAGCCTTTTAAAAAATGTATACTTTTGTACAGCAGTAGTATCGATGGATTGCGCCATGGAGCAAAACTTGAAATTAAAAAAAGGTGGTACATATAGAGAGCGCTCGTCGCCAAATTATGCATATAGTACTATTAAAAAGGCTAGTCACAATAATGGTGTCCAGCACAACCCACCCCTCAAATAAAACTAAGAGGGTGCTTGGATACGTTTTAGTCCCATGACTAAAAGTAGTGGGACTAAAACATGCTAGCCTCACCCATGCTTGGATCCAAATACTAAAAAGGCTAAAATCAAGTTAATGAGCATTTATTATCCTCCAAACCCTCCAATCCAGAACTCGCCTGTGTTAAAGGAGAGGAGTTAAATGAGTAGAGAGAGGACTAATCCACATTTTAGTAGGGGTACCCCTGACTAAAAATTTTAGTCTCAAGACTAGTTTTAGCCCCTCTTTAGTCAGGGGTGCTTGGAACTTTAGCCTCTTAAAGAGACTATTTTTAGTCAGACTAAAATAAGTCCCTTGGATCCAAGCACCCTCTAAGCATCCTGGAATTCTTTGACAAAACTAAGCACCCTGAAATTCTTTGACAACTAAACTGCTGGCTATATGATGTTGGCCATATATATTGTACGTATATAATGTGAAGAAACGAGTGGTAGTACTATACCAACTAAAAGATGAAATGTAAGAAATACTAGTATGTACGTACTGAAGAGTTAAAGTAACGAGAAGAAACATAACATAGTTCTGCTGGGGGCTCAGCACAACACACCCCTCAAATTAAATTAAGCACACCTGAAATTAAACTTTGCAACTATTCTGGTAGACACTGCATTAGAACCACCATGAGCAACGACACTGCCACCTTACTCGGAGTCCTCGTCCACGTCCTCGACTTCGTCCTTGTCCCTCTTCCTCTTGGCCGATACTTCTTTGCTTGAACCGCACACTTGGCTGTTGCTCTTCATCCAACCCTTGTAGATATTGAAGCAAAGGTAGCCATCCATTGCAGCATAGTGGATGTGGTCTATATCTAGTACATTCCGCTGCCATGCATGATGATGAAACGTGTATGGAGGTTTCTCCAGTTTACCGTACGAAGGGTGAACCATGGCCCCTGCCAGGCTTAGCATTGAAGGCTGACGAGAGGACACCAGCCGATTCTTGTGGAGGTCGAAGGTGTTGCCTACAACGAGGCCTATCCAAAGCAGGACTTCTTTGTCGTTACCAAAGTCTACAGTAATGAATTTGACTAGGTTTCTCTCGCGGAAGTCCTTAAAATCCTGGCACTCAACGTCGGCATGGCATATGTGGTAGACCAAGCATAAGTCATGCACGCAAACCTGGATCACGGCGGGCTTCTTCCTCTCTTCGTCCTTTAGATCCTTCTCTCGTCCCAGGACTGTGGTGTACTCAACATCTAGCCCAGCGACCCACTCATCATCTGAGTTTTCGAACATGCGTCTGAAGCGAGAAAGGCATCCTTTCACCGTCGCGGAAGAACGGGTGTAGATGACGTCGAACTCATCGCCGGTGATGGTTCTAACCTTGTACTCACCGCCGATCGTGGAGATTTGGGACGCCATGGATTTGGGAGGAGGGTTAGGATTAGTGGAACTGCCGTAATGTGAATGCGGGGACGAACTAGGAGCGAACTGAAGCGTGCGAACGGACAGGGTAGTGGCTTTCCATTCTCCCATGATACGGGCTTCCGAGAGCCCTTGGATCTGAGATCGAACGGTTGCATGGCGTGATTCTAGACCTATGGGTGAATATCCTATCCTGGAGGGTTATTCTGCAAATTTTCAGCAACTTAGCATGCGACCGTTTGATCTCAGATCCAAGGGCTGCCAGCAGCCCGTATCATGGTCGCGCCTACCACGACCGTCGCGTCGCTCGCGCGGTCGCGCCCTTGGAGATTTAACACGGTGCGTTAGGCTATCTGATGTTGGCATGTCATACATAGTCATCACTTAGTCACTCATACTACAACAAGGTTGGCTATAAGTGTATTTTTTTACTCCTCTCTATCTCTTTCTTCGTACTCAAGGAAGAAACGGTGCTAAGCGCGTGTATTTATTGCATTTGCCAAGGAGTGACCTCTTCCA
>NC_053027.1:120606567-120651766 GCF_003073215.2 Triticum urartu
CTATCTCCTTAGTTTAGAGATCATACATGCGAGTGCCAGTTGCTTAGTATATGAATCAATTATTTCAATTATATCATGCCATCCTGTATACTTAGACAACATGTATGTCAATTATTTCATCCCAACCTATTTTAGAAATACATCATAGAGTTTTGTCATGTCATCCTGTTTAGGTACTCATCATATGTTGAATTATGCCATTATATCCTGTTAAGTTATCCATCATATATCTGAAACTGTGTCATGCTATCCTGTTTAGTTAGGCATCATATATGTGAAATTGTGTCATGCTGTCCTGTTTGGTTAGACAACATACATGTGAATTACCACATGTGTCTATCATACAATGTCTGTATGTTCAATTTCTTTTCTTGTTTATCAACCATTTGAATTGGAGGGGTGATGGCAGTATCTAAGGGAGCAAAACCCCGTTCTTCACAAAAGATAGTGCTACCCGTTGATGCAGATAGAACCATGGTTGTACTGGCCCACAAACTAGCCCCACCACACATAATCGAGACTCTTCCAGATTGCACACTTACACCATTGGGCAGAGAACCAACTACAACCCATCTAACCGCAACCCCAGCGGATAGTAACCCACTTATAGTTGACAAAGCACCATGTCCACCACAGAGTACCCCCACACGAGCAGTTTGTAAAGCTACTGCAGTGCCCAAAGCACGAAGACCACCACAGCTAACCCAAACTCCACGTTTAAAGCAGAAGAGCAACTGTTCTCAGGTCAGATTTCATAGCTATGGTCCATACTCCTTTGCTGTTGCATCACTGTATTTACTCATACCAACTACTTTCGAATTTGAAGGATCCAATTGAAACTCCAATGGCGCAACAGGTATGTTTTAAACCTATTTCTTTAACTGGATTGCTGTTCTAACTTCTTGCTCTATGTTGATTTTAGTTTAAGTTGCATAAACAGTTATGTTCTCATGTGATGCACATTACAAGTGCTGCCAATGCTGTGTAGTTTCTCACACTTATATTCTTCCTATGCTGCTGTGTCTTAAAAATATATGAGTTGAACTGCGTCTCTATCTTGATTAGGGAACATAAACTAGAATGATATGGACAATACAGTGACCATAGTACATAGATATATGTTTGTTTCATGCTGTTATCCTGTCCACCTTACTACTGAACCGGTTTACCAAAATGAGTTTCGTATACTACAAGCTAAACCTGTGATGTGTCTGCTTGTTTCTCTTGTAGTATGCAAATAGAATATTGGAGAAGAGCACCCCACTATGCAATGGTAGAGAAAGTAATGCAGATAAGGTTCAAGATAGTGAGACAACCCTGTTAGTCTCCAAGAAAGGTGATAAAAACGATCTTGTAGGCAGTGAGAAAACCCCACAGTCCTGAGTTGATGTGGTGTTCGAGTTACAGGCCAGTACCGCTGGCACAAGGTCTTCGAACTCGCTGCCTGAATCACTTCAGCTTCTTTAGTCTCAGCTACAAGCTGAAAGGCATCAGTCAGCTGTGCTGTGGCAAGAAGCCGAAGGACTGAGGAAGTCCCTGCAGAATTCAGATGCGTACTTTCTTGTGCAACAGCAAGTGCTGGAGTATTTAAGCGCCAAACAAGAGAAAGTAAATAAGCTTGCTAACCATCTTGCCAGCATTATGGGTACCCAGGATATTGTTTCTTGAGCTCTTCTGAAGTGGTTTCAGTTCTGGACTTGCTTTGCTGCGGCGTTTATATGCTGGTGGGTTCCCTATATTTGCACTGGTGGCGAACTTTGATGCCTAGTGGATGTAATATGTGTAATAGATGTGATAGCCTAGCACAAGTTGCTCTCTTATTTATTTCCTTGTTTTGTTTATTTGTTTGCTTGTAGTCAGTGCAGTTATTTTTCCGCGGTTTGCTAGTGGTTGCAATAACCTATTTTTTAAAACTAGGACACAATAACCATGGGCTAATATTTACTGTAGTGACACTGGGCCTCCTACGGTCCGTAGAAACAGTGGGCCTTCTACGAGCTGTAGAAACAGTAGGCCTTCTACGGGCCGTAGAAACAATGGGCCTTCTATGGTCCATAGAAACAATGGGCCTTCTACGGGCCGTATCATCAATGGGCCTTATACGGGCCGTATGATCGATTGACCAAACATGGGCCAATAACAGGCCTCATTATGGCCGTAAACGGGCTAGAGTTGGAATCGTCCGTTCATGGGCCGACCATAACGGGCCATCGTTAATAGGCCGTATTTGATGACGCTATGAAAACGGCCCAACGAATTAACGGACCACAAACGGGCCGACTGTAACCACGGGCAGAATTTGGCCCACAAGCAGAAAATGACAGTAACGGGCCGTAAGTAAACAAATGCTGGAAATGAGCCCAAGAATAAATGGGCTCTGAGAAGGCCGAAAGATAACATGGGTCAGAAACGGCCCAACGGAATAACGGGCCATCAATGGGTATAAAGTGATACACTGTTCATCACGGGCCAGTTTCACCACGGGCCGTTAATGGGTGTAAAGTGATACACTGTTCATTACGGGCCAGTTTCACCACGGCCCGTTAGTAGGGCAAGAGTTACATAGGGCGTCATATGGGCCGAAAGACGTCATGGGCCATACATGGGCCAGAAGTGAAAATGGGCTGGAATCATATTGGATGGCCCAGATGACGCTACTAGGCCTAATTCGGATAGGGCGTAATGGGCCCTGGGTTAGCGGGCTGTAAATGGGCTATATTCGAATATGCCGTTAACAGGCTTTCCATGGGCCGGCCCGCCAGCTTTTGACCAAGTCAAATGGGCCGGCCTTTACACAGGAATGGGCCTCTGTTGGGTCGTGCCACGTGTCGACGTATCATAGGTGCCTATCTGACCCACTGACGAGCTGACACGTGTTTCGTCCGGCCATTAAGAATTTTACACGTGGAAATTTCCCATTGGTCGGTGCTGTTAACGGGTTATCGGATCCAAAACCCAACCTGATAGCTTAACGGTGTTCCTTTATGGTGGATGCCACGTGTCGGTCACCCTTGATGAAAGCACTTCTGTGACACGCAATTTATCGTCATGGAAGTGGACACTTCCGTGATGATAATTTTGGTAATGTCAGGGAACACTTCTACGACAGCACAGGTATGACTATCTTGATTATTTCATAAATTTGTCATGGATGTACATGCATGACAAAAAAGCGACCTACTGTGACAAACACGTATCATCACGGAAGTGTATTTTTTTGTAGTGAAGGCGGATGGTAACAGGAGGCAGGGGACACGATGTTTACCCAAGTTCGGGCCCTCTCGATGGAGGTAGTACCCTATGTCCTGCTTGATTGAGCTTGGTGATATGAGTATTACAAGAGTTGATCTACCACGAGATCGTAGAGGCTAAACCCTAGAAGCTAGCCTATGGTATGATTGTATGTTGTCCTACGGACTAAACCCTCCGGTTTATATAGACACCGGAGGGGGCTAGGGTTACACAAAGTTAGTTACAAGGGAGGAGATCTACATATCCGTATTACCAAGCTTGCCTTCCACGCCAAGGAGAGTCCCATCCGGACACAGGACGAAGTCTTCAATCTTGTATCTTCATAGTCCAATAGTCCGGCCAAAGGATATAGTCCGGCTGTCCGGAGACCACCTAATCCAGGACTCCCTCAGTAGCCCCTGAACCAGGATTCAATCACGATGAGTCCGGCGCGTAGATTTGTCTTCGGCATTGCAAGGCGGGTTCCTCCTCCGAATACTCCATAGGAGATTTTGAACACAAGGATAGTGCCCGGCTCTGCAAAACAAGTTCCACATACCACCATAGAGAGAGTAATATTTCCTCAAATCTAATCTGCTGACACGTTTTGCAACATGACATCATGCCATGGCTTGGTCATTATTGGAACCGTTTTTCTCAACCAGCACTGCACATATTGCGAGGCGGTTTTCTTGACATGTCTTTTCGAAGTAGAGATCGTGTCCCCTTATCACGGGATTCTCATCAATACGGGTATTGGTAACCCAACCGTGCCATCAATTATGGCGTTCGGGGAACAAGCGATTTTACCAGGTAAGTGGGGAGGCGTATCGCCTCTCCCGCCCTTATAAAGGGACAAAGATTCACCCTTTTTACCCACGCCTTCTTCCTCCTTGCTTATCCATTCTCCCACACTCAAGCTCCAGCGCCCAAGTTTGAGTCTTTCTCCTCAAACCACTCCAAGCATGTCCGGAGCGGGAGGCAAGTGGATGGTCTCCTCCGTCATAGAGGAGAACATCACAAAGCTACGGGAAACTGGATATCTAGCCGCCGATACCGCGCACCGGCTGCTAGATGCGGGGCAGATCATCCTTACGCCCGAACCCCATGAGAGGGTAGTTTTCCTTACCCACTTTGTCCGCGGACTGGGATTTCCCCTTCACCCGTTTGTCCGCGGGCTCATGTTCTACTATAGGCTAGATTTTCATGATCTGGCCCCCAATTTCATCCTCAACATCTCGACGTTTATCGTCGTGTGCGAGGCCTTCCTCTGCATCAAGCCCCACTTCATCCTGTGGCTGAAGACCTTCAATGTCAAACCGAAGGTGGTGGTCGGCCAGCAAGCAGAGTGCGGAGGCGCCATGGTGGGAAAAATGCCTAACGTAACCTGGCTCGAAGGCTCCTATGTGGAGACCATAAAGGGGTGGCAATCGGGGTGGTTCTACATCACCGAGCCACACGACACCAACTGGGTGGGGGCCCCCAAATTATGATCCGGAATCCCCACACGGCTCACTTCCTAGAAAGAGAAGGGCCTGTCCTGGGGTTCCCCGGTAGAGCTGACCGGACTCCACACCTGTATCAGGAACATGATGAGCAAGAAAATCAAGCTCGTCAACGTGGTCTAGGTCATGTTCTTCCGCCGGATCCTCCCGTGTCAATGACGGGCATTCATTCTGTGGGAGTTTGACCCGGCCAAGCACCAGACGCTGCGAGAGCTCTTCGACATGACGCATAAGGACGTCTGCAAGGTGCTGTTCAAGGGCGCCGAGGTACCTCCTCCCCTTACCGAGGACCGCGGACTCTGCGCAAAGCTCCATGCCAATCCGGTAAGTTTTTATATCTCACAGGATATTTATTTGCCCCAGTTTAATGACGCACGAGATCTAATGCTTCCATGCCATTAACAGCACTGGGTAGAGACAGCGGAGCAGCTCGATTGCCCACCCCCCCTGCCTGAAGATCCTGTAGATGCTCTCCTAACGAAGATGCTGGTTCCGGCGCCTTACGAGGTGCCGGTGAAGAAGGCCCAGAGGAAGGCCACGGGGACCCGAAAGGGTCTCCGGCGCAAGGTTTTGTCGGACACATCGTCCGATAACTCCGAAGCGCACTCCTCCCACGAAAACGAGGAGGAGGAAGAGAAAAGTTCTCCACCCCCATCCGGGGGAGATAAGAAAAGGAAAGCTGCCCCAACCGGGGAGGCCGAAGGGTCCAAGAAGGGAAGGACCCTCCTTCCGGACTGCTCCATGATGGCCACCCACAGCAATGTCGAGTGGTTACCTAGGGACAAGCCCCTGGTGAAGTCGTAAGTATCCGGATACCATAGTAATTCACGGTATGTTTTATTGGACCGCTTCTCCTTACGCCGAATATGATTATTTAGTCGTCCCGAGCCCATCTCAACGTATCTTCGTCGGACGGTTCTTTGGACTCGTCGGATATGAATAGCGATTCTCTTCCGACTGCCTCCACCCCTTGCCCTACAGACAACGTCGAGGTGTTGTCTCAAAAGGAACTGAGCCGAGGGGAGGTAGTCCTGGGGGCGCCTCGAGGCGACCTTCCGGACCCTGGGCGCAGAGGGAGCAAGATCCCCACGGGCTCCAAGTTCAGCCCCCAGTCGAACACTACGCCGGAACCTTCGGTGGTTTCAGACTCCGGCAGGCAATCCTCCGTTATGGGGGGCAAGCCGCCTGTGCCGGTGGCCTCTGTCCATCCAGAGGCACCAGACAACTTGCTGGAAGCGCTTCACGGCGCTTCCATCGACGAAGAGCACCGCACTATCATGAGTGCGGTGATCAAGAAAGTTCAGTCCGCCAAAAATGGACTAACCAAAGCTTGTGCCAGCCTCCTAACAGGCTTTGAGGTAAGCAATCAAAATATAAGAAAATATTACCGCATAGACAGTAGCCCCTGATGCTCTGTTTCGCGTTCGCGAAGAAAGGCCGAATAGGGGATCAAATAATGATTCAGGAGTCTAATCAGAATATGTCTATGTGCATGTGCAGGCTTCACTGCTGGCTGTTGCCGCACGTAGTGCGGAGGTCCCTACACTGAAGTAGGACCTGGAGCGGTTCGAGGACGAGCTCAGCCTTACCAAGAGGCGGCTCAAGGAGAGCAAAGGTAAGCAATACCTTGTCTATACATTAAAAAGAAGTTCGGTTTTAAATTAATAGGATCATCATGAATTTGCCAGGGGCCACGACCGAGGTGGCGACCCTGAAGAAGGCACTGTCCGAGGCCGAAGACAAAGCGGCCAAGGAGCGCATTTAGCGGGAAAAGTAAGAAGCCCGGGTAGGCGAGGTGCAGCAAGAGCTCGAGGCTCTTGCCAAAAAACACGAGTCCTTGGAGCTTGACTCTAAGACGCGAGAGTCCGAGCTTGCGAAGGCGCTTGAAAGCGCCCGGAGTGCAAGGCTGAAGCCCACAAGGACCTCCAGGAGATTGACGCAGTGAAGAAGATAGCAGCGGGTAAGGCATTCATTATGCAAAGCAAGCATGTGAAGGAAACTTTCCTTTTACTTACCCGATTTCGGAGCTCTCTAGGAGCGTTCGCAGATCTTCCCCGTAATGTACTGGATGCCGCAGAGTTTTACCGAGCTGAGGAGGGGAGCTCGATTCAAAAGTTGTTCTGGTCTCAGTATACTGGGACCGAACACCCAATGCCCTTGAGAGACAAGTTGAAGCAACTGGTCGAGCTTCACAAGGCGGCCGAACAGGCCATGAAGGGTCTTATAGTCCGGATGTGGCCTAGCGATCCCCTGCCTGGCAGCTACTTCGGTCTGGTGAGGCGGCTTGTGGATGCCTGCCCACGGCTTGAAGTCATAAAGCGGTCCGTCTGCATCGAGGGTGCGCGCAGGGCTTTCACCCGGGGGAAGGTGCACTGGGCGAAGCTGGACGCCGTAAAGCTGGTGAAGGAGAGGCCGCCGGAGGGCAAGGAGCATCGCTGCCCTGAAATGTATTATGATAGTGTCCTGAAGGGTTCCCGCCTTGTGGCGGAGGAATGTGCCAGAGATGTAATTTTTGGAATGAACATGCTCATGTGATCTTGTAATGTGAAACGAGTTTATTTGCGCTATGCAACGCTTTTGAATTTAAAATATTACCTTCTGTGCGGCCGTTTATAGAATCTGAGAGTTGGCCAGTCGTCGGCTTCTTCCCCCATGTAACTGGTATTGGGGTGTTCGGGATAAACCTGGGCACTCTTTATCCCAATTTCGGATCCTTCGAGGGAGGTGTTTAGCACAACGAACCACGCAATCAGACTATAAGGATTATCACTCTCACTTAGCCATAGAAGTCTACAATTTTAAATTTTGGCGAAGCCCCTAGTATTCGGAAGGCCGAATTTGGGGCGCTATACACGCCTTAGTCGGGCAAGGCCGACTCCTTACCCGAAGCAGAAAAAGTCTGTTAGGACTTGAGGCCTCTCGAACAGGGACCAGCTCTTGCCTTATCATGACAGTCAGTTTTCGGCTTTCTCTACTGAGGTGCTCGTCCGGAAGAACTGGGACACAATCGCAGTAGTTCTCCCAGCGCTACCTTAGCTGATATAGCGGAACGTAAGGTACCAAAACATGGGAGCCGGGCAAACCCAACTATTGACCCAAGACATGATTCGGAGCTGATGCATATAATGCTATAAGTTTGGGGTGCCGCACTGTCGAAAGTGTTAGGATTTCTCACGCCGTATTATGGGGTAAACAAAAGCCCCTGGCGTACTGACCGTACTAGAATGTATGGTGCAAGTTGTTGTAAATGAACATATAAGTAAAAAAAGGATGGATAATGCAATAACAGACTAATGCTATGCATTGTTATTTAAATAATACATCGAAGCGTACTGAAACAAGTAGTGCAATAAGCAAAAAATAGGACTATTTGACATTTTCTATTCAAGGCAAGCTGCGTATGGATAGTAAAAAGTGGGTATATCGATTGCTATTAGAGACCACCTGGGGGTTCCCTTGTACGTCTTAGCTTCTTGCCTCAGTTGTTCCTTCCCGTAATGTGTCCGGCAATCATACTGCCGGAAGGGGCTTCTAGAGAGTAAGGTCCTGAAAGAGAAAAAATGATAAAGGTATGCAGCCCTAGGGCAGTTAAGCCGCATTGCGGGGCGTGCCCTGGTCGTGCCCCCACCTATTCCCATGGTATTTTCAGTGCATAATTATGTACGCGTGGCATGGATTTTGTCGCTTGACTGGGACTGGGACGGGGGCCGAATTTCTAGGCGAGCTCTGAACGTGCCAGGCGATCCTGTTGCAGTTTACTCCGGACTCGCTTGACGGTGTCAGGGGGCTGTATCGCTGAATTGGTGGTTTGCCTTAAAACGCTGCTTTTGTGCTTCTGCTGCAAGGGCCGCAGTGTTCTCTTCCGTGCGGAGCGAGCGTTCTGTGTTTCCATTGATTTTTATGGCCCCCCTAGGTCCTGGCACCTTGAGCTTGAGGTATGCGTAATGTGGTACTGCATTGAATTTTGCAAATGCGGTTCGCCCGAGCAGTGCGTGATAGCCACTGCGGAACGGGACGATATCGAAGATTAACTCCTCGCTTCGGAAGTTGTCCGGAGATCCAAAGACCACTTCTAGTGTGATTGAGCCCGTGCAATGGGCCTCTACACCTAGGATGATGCCCTTAAAGGTGGTTTTGGTGGGTTTGATCCTCGAGGGATCTATACCCATTTTGCTCATTGTATCATGATAGAGCAGGTTCAGGCTGCTGCCGCCGTCCATAAGGACTCGAGTGAGGTGAAATCCGTTGATGATGGGGTCTAGGACCAGTGCGGTGGATCTGCCATGACGGATACTAGTGGGGTGGTCCCTGCGATCGAAGGTGATCGGACAAGCAGACCATGGGTTGAACTTTGGGACGACGGGCTCCATCGCATAGACGTCCCTTAGTGCACGCTTTCGTTCCCTCTTGTGAATGTGGGTTGCGTATATCATGTTCACCGTCTTCACTTGTGGCGGGAACCTCTTCTGTCCTCCCGTGTTCGGCGGCTGGGGCTCCTCCTCGTCATCACTATGCAGCCCCTTGTCCTTATTTTTGGCATTCAACTTGTCGGCCTGCTTGAACACCCAACATTCTCTGTTAGTGTGATTGGCTGGCTTATCAGGGGTGCCGTGTATTTGACACGAGCGATCGAGTATGCGATCCAAACTGGATGGGCCCGGAGTACTTCTTTTGAATGGCTTTTTTCGCTGACCGGATCTAGAGCCTCTGAATCCGGCACTGACTGCCGTATCATTGACGTTATCGCCGTTGTTGCGGCGCTTTTGTCTGTTACGGCGTGGTCTGCCGTTGGCGTCTTTGGTATCTGAAGTGCCCGGATTCATTGATGTGTTGTTGCTACGAGCCAGCCAGCTATCCTCGCCCATGCAAAAGCGGGTCATGAGTGTCGTGAGGGCTTCCATAGATTTCGGCTTCTCCTGGCCGAGGTGCCGGGCGAGCCACTCATCACGGATGTTATGCTTGAATGCCGCTAAGGCCTCTGCATCCGGATAGTCGACAATTTGGTTTTTCTTGGTTAGGAGCCGTGTCTGGAATTGCCTGGCCGATTCCCCTGGCTGCTGAGTTATATGGCTCAAGTCATCAGCATCCAGTGGTCGCACATAAGTGCCCTGGAAGTTGTCAAGGAATGCATCTTCCAAGTCCTCCCAACTGCCGACGGAGTATGCTGGCACGCTATTTAGCCAATGCCGAGCTGGTCCTTTGAGTTTTAGTGGGAGGTACTTGATGGCATGAAGATCATCACTGCGAGCCATGTGGATATGGAGGAGGAAATCCTCAATCCATACAGCTGGATCTGTTGTACCATCATACGAATCGATATTTACGGGTTTAAAACCCTCCGGGAATTCCTGGTCCATAACTTCATCAGTGAAGCATAGGGGGTGTGCGGCGCCTCTGTGCCGGGCTATATCACGACGCAGTTCATATGAGTCTTGTCTGCTGTATTCGGCCCGGCCGGATTTACTTTTAGTGTATCCGGTGCGGCGGTCATCGTCCCGCATTGGTGCGTGCCCCCGTGACCCGTATATCGACCTTGCATGTTTTGCCCTGCTGTCCAATACGTCTCGCAGGTCCTGTGTGTTGCCCCGGGCCTTGGTGTTTTTGTTTGAGTGGCGGCGGGGTGTAGGCTGAAATGCCTCTCTGGCTTGGCCACGAGGTGGTCGGTCAGCTGCATCGTACACTAGTGATGTAGGTTTCAATGCTTCCTCCAAGAGGTGGGGTTGCAACCTGCGCTTTGGGTAACTCTTGGAGGGGCGATCGAGTTCGTATTCCTCGGCCGCAAGGACTTCGGTCCATCTATCTGCTAGCAGATCTTGATCAGCTTGAAGCTGTTGTTGCTTTTTCTTCAAGCTATTTGCTGTGGCCATAAGCCGGCGCTTGAAGTTCTCCTGCTCGACGGGATCCTCAGGCACGATAAATTCTTCGTTGCCGAGGCAAACCTCGTCTTCGGAGAGAGGCATGTAATTGTCCTCCTCCGATTCTCCATCTACTACCCGCTCTGGAGGGCTAGCTTGTTCACCCTCCCGCTCTAAATCGTGCTACAGGGGATTATTGTCGTCTCCGGCACTTATCCGGAGTGTTATTGTCTCTTGTGCCAGTATCACTACTTTTGCTATGGCGGGACTTAGAGCGGCGTCGCTGACGTCGGCGCTTGGGTTGCTTCTTCGAGGGGTCATCCTCTGTTGTCTCGTTGCCATTGCCTTCTTTGGGGGTGTCCACCATGTATATATCATATGATGAGGTGGCGGTCTAGCGCCCTGTGGGCAGTGGTTCCTATTCATCTCCTACATTGTCGTCCACACCGTCGATGTCTTCGGAGTCGAAGTCGAGCATGTCGGTTAAATCGTCGACAGTGGCTACTAAGTGGGTGGTGGGTGGGGAGCGAATTTCTTCGTTATCCGCATCCCATTCTAGCCGGACATAGTTCGGCCAAGGTTCTCCTGTCAAGGAGAGAGACCTTAATGAATTTAGCACATCGCCAAAAGGCGAGTGCTGAAAGATATCCGCGGAGGTGAACTCCATGATCGGCGCCCAATCGGATTCGATAGGCATGGACGCAGGCGGCTCGGAGTCCGTGGCCGGAGACGAATCCAGTGGTTTGGCAACATGGCTCTCATAAGGGGTGTAGTCAGTATCGGGTTATATTGCCACTGAGAGTGCGGCCTCCATGGCGGGGTCTATCCACCCATCCCCGGATGGCGCAATTTTGCTCCAGATTGAAGGCCGGAGTAGTTGCAGGTGTGATCTCCCAAACACTATCCGATGGCAGAGCTAAATCATGCCCGTCGTGATCGTGCGGCGCACCTAACATGGGCTCGAATCCGTCGAAGATCAAGTCTCCGCGGATGTCGGCGGTGTAGTTTAAATTTCCAAACCTGACCTGATGGCCAGGGGCATAGCTCCCGATCTGCTCCAGATGGCCAAGCCAGTTGGCCCGCAGTGCGAAGCCGCCGAATACGAAGATCTATCCGGGGAGGAAAACCTCGCCCATGACTGCATGGTTACCGATGATCGAAGGAGACATCAAGCCTTACGGTGACGGCACAGTGGAACTCAATGAAAGCACGAATGTCAGTGTTAAAACCGGCGGATCTCGGGTAGGGGGTCCCGAACTATGCGTCTAAGGCGGATGGTAACAGGAGGCAGGGGACACGATTTTTACCCAGGTTCGGGCCCTCTCGATGAAGGTAATACCCTACGTCCTGCTGGATTGATCTTGATGATATCAGTATTACAAGAGTTGATCTACCACGAGATCGTAGAGGCTAAACCCTAGAAACTAGCCTATGGTATGATTGTATGTTGTCCTACGGACTAAACCCTCCGGTTTATATAGACACCGGAGGGGGCTAGGGTTACACAAAGTTAGTTACAAGGGAGGAGCTCTACATATCTGTATTACCAAGCTTGCCTTCCACGCCAAGGAGAGTCCCATCTGGACATGGGACGAAGACTTCAATCTTGAATCTTCATAGCCCAACAGTCTGGCCAAAGGATATAGTCCGGCTGTCCGGAGACCCCATAATCTAGGACTCCCTTGCCCTACTCCAGTGTGGTGTGGTGGAATGCCTTGTAGGCTGGGGGTGAACAAATACAAGGGAAGAACAACCTCCTGAGGAGAGGTGTTCTTGAGCTCGATGAGCTTGTGTGGTTGGGGATGATCTCAATGATCTGTCTCCAGATGAGCCTCTCCCTGACTATGGTGGTGGCTAGCCCTATTTATAGAGGCCCAGGTCCTCTTCCCAAATATTAGGCGGGAAGGGATCCCACAACGGCCAGTTTGAAGGGGGACAACGAGTACAAGTTATCCTGACAAAATGTGGTCTTTGCCTACCAAAAGCTCTGGCAGTGACGCCGTCATGTGCTCCATGATGACCTCCGTATTGCCATCCTGCTAGTCTTGGTCTCGTAGCACTGATATGGAAAGCTTTGCCTAACGCCTCGGGACTCCTTGCCTGCGCCTTCCTCTTTAGCACCAAAGAGGAAACTGGCACTCTGCGCCCGCTAGTGCCCGCCTGGCATTGATCATCATGGCTCATGTCATGGAAACCTCACGAGGTGCCCCTCGCCTTGATCTCTCTGCTCCTCGCGAGCCAGCCTAGTGAGGCTGCCCCTGAGGGGGTCTTGTGTCATTCGCCTCATGAGGCTTGGCCCCTCGCGAGGGTCTTGAGTGTTGGTTGATGAAGATGGGCCGTACCAGGCCGCTGGTGGAGCCACGCCCTAGGCTGCAGGCAGGCAAGTCTGGGTACCCCCGTTCCCAGAACGCCGACACATAGCCATCACCATGGCTGAGGAGAGCTCAAGCTCATCCCCAGCACAAACACCTCCGTCATCTGCGTAGCTACCACGGGGAGAGAATCGCCGGCCTCTCCTTTGTCTCCTTCATCCACGCACGTGTCCAAGAGCCCCAGATCGACCTCCCCGATGACCTCTTCTTCCCCTGCATCCTCTGCTTCATGGAACTGAGCACCACCGCCAAGATCAGTGCATCCCCCCGCCGTATCTGATCATCGTCGACCTCGTAGGACTCCAGAAACTCCCACACGGTGAAGCTCCGATCATCCCCATCTCCCTATCTGTTCTTGATTGCCTGCATAGCCATCGTTCTGTGCGTCTCCGGTTTAGGCCGCCATGGTGGTGACCTCGCACTCGAGCTCGTACACCTGGCTGCACACCACTTCCGTCTGCACCACGCCACCCGTGCAACACCCACACACGCATCACCTCCTTGGTAGCTCATGCGCAAGCAGCAGGGCCTGCCCAGCTTCTTGCTCGCCGTACCTTACCACACCGAGTCGAGCTGCTGCTCATGCCCGAGCACACGCATGCCAACAACACCCGCAGAAGCCCCGCATGCACGCGCGCATCTTGCAGTGTACTCCCCTCCTTTGTCCATACCCCCGGCGCCGATCCCCAGCCTCCTCGCTCATGATCCGCTTGCACGCGCCCATGCACTCAGCAGCCACCTCGTCGTGCCTGAGACGAGCTCAAGCTTGTGCTCAAGCAACCCCGTGCGCGTGACTCTAGCAGCTGCTCCGCTCTCACCCGCCGCACCTGCACCCAAACCTGCACGCCCGCCGTTGTCTTCCACCCTTAGTGCTTCGACCCGCAAACCTGGTCATAGTCTTCTCCATGACCAGGATGAGCACCTGCACGTGCACGAGTACATGCATGCACACCACCACCCGCAAGCATCAGCTGCTCACTCACGCTCCCTCCGCATGTTTCCACACCCCCGCCATTGGTCGGTGGTCCCTACGGTCGCTGCCTGGCTCGCCGCTGCCGTCTTCGAGTTCCACCATGTGCCAGGATAGGAAGGCCTAGCCTTTGGTTCATTCAACTACAGCCATGACCTTTTCGTGCACAAACACAGTGCACCAACACAGTGGTCAGCGCCCAACGCACACACCAGGATGTCCTGTCGTCGAATCCCAGGTTCCCCATTTCTTTTTCTTCTGTGCCCCTGTTTGAAATCGTGCACACACCGCGCACAAGGCCAAATTCGCTGCTGGGCCGCTGCACCTTGATGCTTCGGACCTGTGCATGTTTTTTTTTCTGCCCATGCATTTAGTTATTTTTCCAAGTTATTGCATAATTGCAGAAAATGCCATTTAATTGCTTTGCTCATAGTTAAATAATCGTGCATCGGTTTGAAACATGTCATATATGCATCTTGCTCAGTTTTCCATGTACTTTCACAATATCCAGCTTTTGTCCATGTTAAAAATGTTTAAAATTGTTGTTTGTAATAATTTGCATAAATGTCACGTTAAATTGGTTTATTTCATAACTTAATAACCTTAGCTCCGAATTTAATAAACTTTATATGCAACTTGTTTAAAAAATGCATAGTTTAACAAGGTGGCATTACTTTGCATGTTTAACAACTCTAAAATATGGTTTAGGCCATAATAGTACCAAATTTGAAATATGCATATGGGGACTTTTCGGAATTGTTGTTTGTGTTTCCGGCCTCATTTAAACTTGCCTAAATAGTTAGTTTACTTATGTTTCACGTCTTGCCCTGTTTAACAACATTCAATATTGTTGGTTACATAAATGAGAGCAAACTAAATAACTTGAATGTGGGGTTTCGTTAATATGCAACTCGTTGCATATTGTGCTCCACATAATTTGTAGTATTGTTTGTTGCACTTTGCATTCCATGACTCATTAATCTGGGCATGCATCATACTTGGTTGAGCATCATGTCATGTTATGTGTTGTGTGTTTACCATGTTTTTAGCTTCTTTCTGATTGTGCTCCTTCTCGATTGTTCCTGTTTCGTTGCGATTGTGAGGATTCGTTCGACTACATGGGATTGTCTTCTTCATGGACTCGTTCTTCTTCCTAGTGGGATTTCAGGCAAGATGACCGTTACCCTGGATCTCACTACTATCTTTGCTATGCTAGTTGTCTCGATGCTATCGCTATGTCGCAGTACCTACCACTTGTTTTTCAAGCCTCCCAAATTGCCATGAAAGCCTCTAACCTTTTTACCCTTCCTAGAAAACTGTTGTTTGGCTATGTTACCGCTTTGCTGAGCCCCTCTTATAGCGTTGCTAGTTGCAGGTGCAGTTGTAGGTTGTTCCATGTTGGGACATGGATATCATGAGATATCACAATATATGTTATTTAGTTAATGCATCTATACACTTGGTAAAGGGTGGAAGGCTTGGCCTTATGCCTAGTGTTTTGTTCCAATCTTGCCGCCCTAGTTTCCGTCATACCAGTGTTATGTTCCTTGATTTTGCGTCCCTAACACGATGAGGGTTTATGGGCCCCTCTTGACAATTTGCTTTGAATAAAACTCTTCCAGCAAGGCCCAACATTTGTTTTAACCTTTTCCATAATAATACTTGAACCAAATAATTAATTAGCATAGTGCGTCACGAACCCGAGGATTTTCTACAAAGCAGGGGGTACTGCTGATGGTGTTGGTCTCGAATAGAGCACCGTGTGGGACCGCCCCTAGGAAACTTGGGGTATTTGGATCCTGTATGCTTCGCTCATGCAGTGTACCCTGAGAATGAGATCACACAGCTCCTATCAGGCTAGGTCGGTGCATCGGGAGGTCTTGCTGGACTTGTTTTACCATTGTTGAAATGTCTTGTGCACCGGGATTCCGAGTCTGATTGGAGGGTCCCGCGATGGAGGATTGTCTATGGATCATGAGCCTGTCATGGGCTAAGTTGCGACACCCCTGCGGGGTTTAAACTTTCGAGAGTCGTGCCCGTGGTTATGTGGCAGATGGGAATTTTTTGATATCCGGTTGTAGAAGACTTGAAGTAAACTCTTTTAAATACACCAACCGCGTTGCGTAACCATGACTGTCTCTTTTCAGGGAAGCTCGAGAGGAGAACACAGTGGGGTTATGTTTGACCATAAGTAGTTCAGGATCACTTATTGATCATGTGCGACCGCTTGCGTAGTTTCTCATCTTACTCTTGTACTCCTAAGTTGGCCACCATACTTTGCTTAGTCGCTGCTGCAGCCTCACCACTTACCCCTTTCCTACCCATTAAGCTTTACTAGTCTTCATACCCATGGTAATGGGATTGCTGTGTCTTTGTGGCTCACACATTACTACACCAACAGTTGCAGGTACAGGTAATGCGATGACCATGACGTGAGAGTGATGTTTGCAAATTTTGGAGTTCGTCTGCTTCTTCCTCTATCTTGGGTTAGGTTCCTGGTCGGCAACCTGGGCTAGCAGGGTGGATGTCGTTTGAGCTTGTGATACATCCATAGTCGGATGTTATTCTCTTGTATGATGTATTGATGTATTCTTGTGGCATTGGTATGCCGTGTATGTATCCCCATCTTTTATGTAATGGTTTGATGTAAGGATATCCACCATGCAAAAGCGTGTCAATATGCGGTTCTATCCTTGGTGGGACATTTGAGTCTCTTTAGGATAGAGCCGCATATTGGCCGTGACAGCAGCTGTAGCCGTCTTGGCTGTTGCAGCTACCCTCTCAGCTGCCGCAGACACCCTCTCGGCGGAAGTGGACGCGCTTAATGTGGATGCGGTGGCACTCTTGGTGTAGGCAGCGGCGCTCGGGGGGGGGGGGGGTGGGGCCATGGGAGGGGCCTTCACGAAGCGTTTCCATGGCATCATCTTTGCAAGATGGGGGCGTGGGAATGGGGATCGGGATTCATGGATTCGGGTGTTGCCGGCACTGTAGCAGACGAGCCGGCGAAGCTTAAGGAGGAAGACTTAAATAGACCCAGATATTTTCATCGCAAACGGTTCCTACAAAACAACCATGTGTGATGTTGTAGATATTTTTTATTAGCTATGAAAGACGAATTTGGAGTAAAGTGGCAACAGATGGTGTTTTAAATGTACAAGAAAATGTAGTACTAATACAACTGTCATGTTAATTTTTGGAAAATTTCTGGGGTCATTTGACCTTTTAAGACATTTACGTGATTTTCTAGCCATTTAATGACCGTAATATAAATTTGAACTACATCTACATGCAATGGCTAACCATAATGGCTTGAAAAATCATATTTGTGTACTTGTGTGCGAGTTAATTCCATGTGCAGTAAATTAGAAGGAATTTTCAAGCATATTGGTCTCACGACATGGACACATGCATATGTATGCATGGAGTGCCATGGCATTTTAATTCCAAAAAATTAAAAAAATGTTCAGAAAAACATGAAACCTTGCTTGATGTAATGTCATGCCACCAAGATAATGTGGTAAAAAAATTGGCATGTTTGACGAAAGTTTGGACAAGCACCCCTCACAAACCAGAGGAACTCACTAGAAGGCTCGTTGTTTCGAGAGGCAACAATGCATCTTTGATGACGAACAGGAGATAGCTTCCTCTTACGGCCTTCAAATTTTTTGTACGTTTAACGTGCACTACTACAACTGTCATGTGAAAATTTGGTAAATTCTAGGGGTCATTTGACCCTTTAAAGACATTTAAGTCAGTTTCTAGCCATTTAATGATCGTAATCCAACTTTGAACTACATATACATTCAACGGCTAACCATAACGGTTTGAAAAATCATGTTTGTGTACTTGTGTGCAAGTTAATTTCATGTGTAGTAAACAAGAATGAATTTTCAAACATACTGGTCTCACGGCATGGACACACGGATGGAGTGCCACGGCATTTTAATTCCAAAAAAATTAAGAATAATCAGAAAAACATGAAACCTTGCTTGATATAATGTCATGCCACCAAGATGATGTGGTAAAAAAAATTGGCCTGTTTGATGAAAGTTTGGACACACCCCCCTCACTAACCGGAGCAACTCACTAGATGACTCGTGGTTCCGAGAGGGAACAATGCATGTTGGATGAGGAACAGGAGATAGCTTCCTCTTACGACCTTCAATTTTTTTTCTACATTTAACATGCACTAATACAACTGTCATGTGAAAGTTTGGAAAATTTCAAGGATCATTTGACCTTTTAAAGAGATTTAGGAGATTTTCTAGGCATTTAATGTCCGTAATTCGAATTTGAACTACATCTACATGCAATGGCGAACCATAATGGTTTGGAAAATCATATTTGTGTACTTGTGTGCGAGTTAATTCCATGTGCAGTCAATTAGAAGGAATTTTCAAACATACTGGTCTCACGGCATGGACACGTGCATGGAGTGTCTTGGCATTTTAATTCCAAAAATTAAAAAATGATCAGAAAAACATGAAACATTGCTTGATGTAATGTCATGCCACCAAGATGATGTGGTAAAAAAATTGGCCTGTTTGACGAAAATTTGGACACACCCCCCTCACTAACCGGAGCAACTCACTAGATGACTCATGGTTCCGAGAGGGAACAATGCATGTTGGATGATGAATAGGAGATAGTTCCTCTTACGACCTTCAATTTTTTTTCTACATTTAACGTGCCCTAATACAACTGTCATGTGAAAGTTTGGAAAATTTCAAGGGTCATTTGCCCTTTTAAAGGCATTTAAGTGATTTTATAGCCATTTAATGTCCGTAATTCAAATTTGAACTACATCTACATGCAATGGCTAGCCATAACGGTTTGGAAAATCATATTTGTGTACTTGTGTGCGAGTAATTTCCATGTGACGTAAATTAGAAGGAATTTTAAAACATACTGGTCTCACGGCATGGACACGTGCATGGAGTGCCATGGCATTTTAATTCCAAAAAATTGAAAAATGATCAGAAAAACATGAAACCTTGCTTGATGTAATTTCATGCCACCAAGATGATGTGGTATAAAAATTGGCATGTTTGATGAAAGTTTGGACACACCCCCATCACTAACCGGAGCAACTCACTATATGGCTCGTTCTTCCAAGTGGGAACAGTTGTAACGCCCCGTGACCGATGTGCCAGGTGTCCTCCAGTTATTCGTTGTTGTTGCCTTGTCATGTGCTTGCGTGTCATGCATTGCATACCATGTCATCATGTGCATTGCATCATCATGTTTTCAAAACCTGCATTCGTCCGGGTTCCCCCAGTTCCTTCTGTTGTTCGTTCTGAGCCCAGCCACACTTGCACGCGCCCGCGGCACCTCCGAAATATTATTTTATAAGTGGCCAGAAAATGTTCTCGGATTGGGTTGAAAGTTGGCAAGTGGTGGTGTTGTTATGTTGTAGGTAGACCGCCTACCAAGTTTCGTCGCATTCGGAGTTCGTTTGATGCCCCAACGATTAACTATAGCGGCAGTATAGCCGGTCAAACGTCGGACGTTTTCGGTCTCCGGAAACAGATGTCGGGCCCTCTCTCCCCTCTTCTCTCAGCCCAACCCGCTCTCCACAATCCACCTAGGCCCATGCCTACCCTTCTTTGCGCAGTGCTTCAACCCCTCGCGTGTGTCCGAATCTGTCCCAGACCCGACCCGGAGTGTCACCACCGTTGTGTCCGGATCATCCCCAAACATCTACAAAACATCTCCGTTTTGTTAATTGAACTTCCTAACATATATTTTTCTCGGTCGTCCGATTATAATCGTAGGGATGAGATAGCCCTACCCTAATCCCTACCTATATATATAGTCAAACCCTAAATCCTAGGGAGATGTCCCATCCTTCCTATTCCGTGCCGCCACTCCACCGAGTTCCCCCTCGGGATCTCCTCTCCATCTCCCTCGTTATCTTCACTGAGCCAACCAGCCACTCCTCCTGATCCACCTCGTTCTTGCGCACGAGACCCCCAGCTGAACCGAGCTCCTCCTCCAACCAGAACGAGCGCCACTGCCGCCGTTTGGAGCGCCGCCGTACCGGAGATGAGTGCCTCGCGCCCATCTCTTCTCCTTCCTTCCATTCTTCTTCCCCCTCCCTCACATCTCTCTCCCTCTGTCTGCTCGTACAGGGAGCTCCGACGCCTCGAAGCTGTAGCGCCGCCGTCGAGTCGCCATGGCCTTGGACTCTTGCCATCACGTCCACGCCTTGCCGGAGAGACTCCGCCTTTGCCAAGCACCGCTTCCGCCTGGCCTTGCTACTGCTGCTGCTTCGCTGGAGAGTTCCGCGGAGCCAAGTTCCCCTATTTCCCCTTCGAACCTCGTTGCCGAAGCCTCAAGATCCTGCTGCCAAGCCCTCCCGTAGCGCCATGGCCTTGTTGAGTCCTGCCCGCGCCGGTTCCTCAAGCCGGCACAGCTCACTCCAGATCCGGCCGGCCTCCGCCAGGTCGACCGTTTCTAGCCGGATCCTGCGACCCATGGACTCGGAGCTCCGCCGGAGTCCCCATTGCTGGCCCCTTCTTCCGCTGCATCGGGAAGCTGCAGTTCAAGAAGAGAAGGACAAGCGCCTCGACCTCCCTGCAATGTCGCCTCACTTTCCCTGCATCTCCACCACCCGGATTCACGCCGCCAGCAAGCCCCTTCCTCCTCTACTCCAACCAATGCCTCCGGCAGCCCTGTCATCGTCGTCACCTAGGTGAGCAGCAGCTCCACCGGCAGCCACCTCTAGCAGGCCCGTGCCGCACTTCCTTCCCTTCCCTCTCTCTTTGCGTGATGCTCCTGACCGATCACTGCGGCCATCTTCATTAGTTGTTTTCCCCGATCCCGGTGCCCCATCTTCGACCGAAGCCAGGGATGCCCAGCGCCGCTCACCGCCGTCCGCCAAGCCTCTGCGCTGCCCTTGCCAAGTCCATCTGTGCCGGCCTCTGCTCGCTCTGCTCGAAAGCAGAGGAGCTTCGCTCGTCCCGCTCGAGCGCCTTGACCCTGCCTTGCTCGCGTTGACCCACGCAGCGCCACTCGACGCCGCGCCTGGTCCGCCGCCTATATGATCCGTCGGCCCAGATGTGCGCCCCTGCAGGCCTCCCCTCTCCTCCAGCTGGGCCAAGGCCTGAAGTGAGCAGCCCCTGTCCACTCCCTCTCCTGTACACTACCGAGCCAACCAGTTTCGGCCCATATCTTTTTTTTCCTGTCTGCGATTTTAGCTAATTATCCCGAATTGCCAGTTTTGTAGTAAAGTCCTTCACCATCATGCATTTAATATCTCACAAACCATGCGTCGGATGATAACAAACTTTATATGAAACTTGCTTAGATTTTCATCTAGTTTAATGATTTGCAACTTTCATCTATGTTTGAAATGTTTAAAATCATGCTTGTTTAAATTTTGCTCTATGAACATGCTAAAATGCTTTAATTCATAACTAAATAACCGTAACTCGGTTTGTAATGAACTTTATATGTAAATGGGGTAGAAAAATGCCTAGCTTAACTTGGTGGCCTCACTTTGCATGTTTAACAACTATAAAATATGGTTTAGGGCAGAACAGTACCATAACCAAAATATGCACATGAGGAGTTTCTGGACTTGTTGTTTGTCGTTCCGGCCTCATTTAAACTTGCCTAGATAGGTAGTTTTCATTTGCTTCACCCTCTTGCCATGTTTAACAACATTTAATATTGTTGGGTACATAAATGAGATCGAACTAAATAACTTGAACGTGGTGTTTCATCAATATGCAACGGAGTTGCATATTGAGCTCCACCTAATTTGTAGGATTGCTTGTGCACTTTGCCATGCCATGCTTCATTAAACCGGATATGCATCATACTTGTTGTGCATCATGCCATGATTTTGTGGTGGTTGTTTACTATGTTGTTTGCTTCTTTCCGGGTTGCCTTTCTCGTGAGCTTCGGTTCCGTTCCGGAGTTGTGAGGATCCTTTCGCCTACATCCGTTTGCCTTCTTCATTGACTCGTTCTTCTTCCTTGCGGGATTTCAGGCAAGATGACCATACCCTCGAAATCACTTCTATCTCTGCTTGCTAGTTTCTCGCTCTTTTGCTATGCCTATGCTGCGATACCTACCACTTGCTTATCATGCCTCCCATATTGTTGAACCAAGCATCTAACCCACCTTGTCCTAGCAAACCATTGTTTGGCTATGTTACCGCTTTGCTCAGCCCCTCTTATAGCGTTGTTAGTTGCAGGTGAAGATTGAAGTTTGTTCCTTGTTGGAACATGGAGATGTTGTTCCTTGTTGGAACATGGTTACTTGTTGGGATATCACAATATCTCTTTATTTAATTAATGCATCTATATACTTGGTAAAGGGTGGAAGGCTCGGCCTTATGCCTGGTGTTTTGTTCCACTCTTGCCGCCCTAGTTTCCGTCATATCAGTATTATGTTCCCGGATTTTGCGTTCTTTACGCGGTTGGGTTATAATGGGAACCCCTTGATAGTTCGCCTTGAATAAAACTCCTCCAGCAATGCCCAACATTGGTTTTACCATTCGCCACCTAGCCTTTTCTTTCCCTTGGGTTCTGCAGACTCAAGGGTCATCTTTATTTAACCCCCCCCGAGCCACTGCTCCTCTGAGTGTTGGTCCAAACTAGAGCCCCTTGCAGCGCCACCTCGGGGAAACTCAAGGGCTAGTTTTAGTTGTACGGATTTCTCATCTGAGTGTGCCTTGAGA
Organism: Triticum urartu; assembly: GCF_003073215.2. Classification (NCBI taxonomy): domain Eukaryota; kingdom Viridiplantae; phylum Streptophyta; class Magnoliopsida; order Poales; family Poaceae; genus Triticum; species Triticum urartu. The sequence continues at coordinate 120,629,190 of NC_053027.1, forward strand.
ACGAGATATGTGCAGCTCCTATCAGGATTTGTCGGCACATTCGGGCGGTGTTGCTGGATTTGTTTTAACTAGTCGATGTTGTCTTGTAGAACCGGGATACCGAGTCTGATCGGAATGTCTCGGGAGAAGGTTTATCCTTCGTTGACCGTGAGAGCTTGTCATGGGCTAAGTTGGGACTCCCCTGCAGGGATTTGAACTTTCGAAAGCCGTGCCCGCGGTTATGGGCAGATGGGAATTTGCTAACGTCCGGTTGTAGAAAACCTGAAGTTGACCTTAATTAAAATACAGCAACCGCGTGTGTAACCGTGATGGTCTCTTTCCGGCGGAGTCCGAGAAGTGAACACGGTGTTGGAGTTATGCTTGACGTAGGTTGTTCTAGGATCACTTCTTGATCATAGTTTCTCGATCGTGCTTTGCCTTCTCATCTCGCTCTCATTTGCGTATGTTAGCCACCATATATGCTAGTCGCTTGCTGCAACTTCACCTCATAGTTTTACCTTACCCATAAGCTTAAATAGTCTTGATCGCGAGGGTGTGAGATTGCTGAGTCCCCGTGACTCACAGATACTTCCAAAACCAGCTTGCAGGTGCCGATGAGTCAGTGCAGATGACGCAACCAAGCTCAGGAGGAGCTCGATGAAGATCTTGCCCTTTGTGTTGTTTCGTTCTAGTTGATCAGTAGTGGAGCCCAGTTGGGGTCGATCGGGGACCTTGTCGCATTTGGGGTTCTTCTTTTATTTTGGTTCAGTAGTCGGACCTTGATTGTATTTGGATGTTGTAATGCTTTAATTCATGTATTGTGTGAAGTGGCGATTGTAAGCCAACTATGTATCTCTTTCCCTTATGTATTACATGGGTTGTGTGAAGATTACCTCACTTGCGGCATTGCTTTCAATGCGGTTATGCCTCTAAGTCGTGCTTCGACACGTGGGAGATATAGCCGCATCGAGCGCGTTACAAGTTGGTATCAGAGCCTTCCCCGACCTTAGGAGCCCCCACTGCTTGATCGTTATTAGCAGCCGTTGTTGAGTCTAGAAAAAATGTTTTGATTCATTTTAGGAATTATATATCGGAGATCTTAGGACTTATTTTTACTCCTCAGTCCTTTCGTCGCTCTGGTAAGGCATCCTGACGTAGAGTTTTGACTCTTCTCTTCTCAAATTTCACTAAAAAAAATTTAGGATCACGCAGGTATCTTGGAATCGTTCCGATCGATTTGTGACGAGAACATTGTTCTTGGTGCCTCCTGTCATTTAGGGGTTGTGGCAGTGTCCCGGGGAGTTGAGCTCCGAGGTGTTGTCGTCACAATTTTATCGTTGCAGTTCTGGAATACCTGAGCTTAGTTTCGCCGACATCAAAAATCTCTTTTATGCAGTTGTTGGTGAGATAACCTCGACGCCACCCAGTACTGGGGCGGGAGTTCGGGAGTATTGTCATAATTCGTATAACTGATGCTTTTCGAAGGTTGAGGTAGATGATTTCCGAAGGTTTCTTGGTTATGTGTTGAAGGATGGATACAGCTGGATGTAGGATTTGCTAGTTTGGGTGAGATATTATGCTTCCCCTGTATCCCCAACACCCGATTGCATAACCGGAATGTTTTGGGAGTTTATAAGTGGGAATTCAAGTAGCTCGTAGGATATCTTTCCGACAGATGTATGATATGAAATTGGGGCTCGACATCTAGTGGTCGGCCTATTCACGGTTGGTTTTATAGTGGTCTCGTTGTGTTTTAAAGAGTCCTTGGCTATGCCGACTCGGGGACGCTTCGTATGTCATGTGCACTGCCTTGTACATGATGGTGCTGTACGGTCAAGCCCGTGTAGGCCCCACCATGAAAACTTCAGGCGAAATCTCTATCATATGTTTTTTCTGGCTTATTTTGCAAGCCAATCCTTATTTTGTTTTCAGTTGTGGTATTCGGGTTGCTTCGATGTCAAATGTTGATTCCATACCTTCCCTAAGCGGTGTTCTCATTTTCCTATGGGAATACTAAACCTTCATGATAATCGAGACTGTCATGTCAATCCTTTTCAACCGGTGTGCTTCTCTTCAAGTGGATCCGATCATTCCAATATCAGCAAGATCTATTACTAGATCTTCTCAATGGTGTTTGTTTCATCCATCTCCAAGTTGCCCCTTTTTTCCCTCCCTCCCACCCTTTTTCGGCAATGACTCAGATTTCTTATTCAAGTATCCTTTTATTGATGGGAAATCTCTCCATTCTTTTCGGTCAATGTTCTTATCCGTTGATTCTCAGAAGATGCTAACGAAGCTTCAAGTTTGTCTCTCTTCACTCATTTTCTTCTCCGGTGGATTCAATTCAAGCTTTCGGTGTTGATCATATTCTTTTCCGTATTTAAATGCTTTCTCATGCTGGTGCAATTCTTAATCGTTCACCTCTCGATATTCTATTGTTCTGGAGTGCTAAAGATATCTCAGAAATTCATGTTTTCCACTCTGCATTCATTCAAGATCTTTCGAGGTTGTTATCTCATTCAAGTCATTTAATTCAACCGGTGCAATCTCTCTTTTAAATCTTTTCAACGGTGTTCTTTTGAGTGGGCCCTAACCCATAGGTCTTTTCCCAGGATCTTACCTGACTCTTCTAATTTTACCGGAGCTATCCTAAATTCATTTCAAATTTGACGTAAGAATGATTCATCATCTGTCATATGCTTTCTCCAAGATCTTTCAAATTCTTTTCATATTTGGCTCAACCTCTCCTCTTTTCTTCGTTCCGGAGTGTCTAAATAATTCATGGTGGTGCTTGTCGTCGTCATTCTCGGATTTTGAAGACCGAAGAAGAGTTTCTCTTTAATCTTGCTCCATTCTCTTCAAGATTCGTGATTCTAGCTTGTTGCCATCCTCTCGTAATTGTTTTGATCGTGAGAATTCTTTTCACCTATCCGGAGCAATTCAAGAGTCTTCTCAGTTTGATTATCCGGAGTCCATCATTTCAGGTTTTTTATTCTCAGCTTCCAGTTATCATTCTCCAATCTTACCGGTGCATCATTCAATATTCTCTAATAAGTTTGTGATCCCTTCGTTCACTTGTATCTAAATTCTCTCAAGTATCCTCATTCATTTCATAATTCGTCCCGGTGTTCCTTTATCTTTCTGTCGGTCATTTTAATTCTTACGGTGGTTCGTGCAAGAGTTCTCGTCATTCGTTATCATATCAATTCATTCGTTGTTCCAATCCTACCGGTGGTTCGTTGAAGACGTTCTCAAGTTTTGATATATCTCTTTTAATCCTTTCTACGAGAATAAGTAGTATGCCAAATCCATTGATTGTCATCAATTTAATTGGTGAAGGATAAGCATAATGTAATTCTTATTCTTGTTTCATCCAAGTGACTAATTCCTTATTCCGGAGGTGCATCATATCACATTCTGGGTTCGAGATGCTTTATCTTTTCTTTTCCCGTAGTTCCAAGCTTTCATCACCACGGAGATTCATTTAAATCATTGCAAGGCTTCAACCTTATTCTTTTCATCCTCCATTTCGATTGATCATTTCTTTTATTTCTGGAGTTCTCATGAAGGTTCTACATGATGGTTCATCAAGGATTTATATTCCTTCTCGAAGTGTTCATAGAGATTCTTTTCTAAGGAGCTCAAGCATTCTTCATCTTGCATCCGGAGTGCAATTCTTTCTTCTGTATCATTGGAGGTGGTATTATGTCATTCTTGATAATTTGAACTCATGTTTCATGATTCACATGTTGTCATGAATGAGATATTTTAAATCCATCAATCTCGTCATTGGAGTTATCTTGGGTTATATTTCACCTAAAGCCTTCTCTAAGGTTTGTTGCTATTATGGTGCTTATAAATGACCCAAGTTCTTGTTTTATCCTCCCGGTGATATAGCTTTCTCGTCTCCTTGTTCATATCTATCCAATCTATTGTTTCAGCTAGTGGCAGAATTTCACCTCATAATTTTGGGATGTTTTCCATAAGCCCACTACAAGCTTATTCATTTTATTGTTGGTTTTCCAACAACTCCGTTCGACCCTTCTCCTAAGGATGCCTTCTCAAGCTCTTTTGTAGCAGAAGTTGGCATTTTCATCTCCATTCTTTTCTTTCAATTATCTATCTTCTATTTCTTTCTCCCGGAGGCCTTGTGATGTTGATCTTTTCAATCATCATCTCGAATTGTGAAGATCATGATCTTTTCTTGCTTATCCTTTTAACCTGAGTGTGTGCCCGCTGCTCATGTTCTTTTCATCTTATCAAGTCTTGTATCACTTTTCAAACGGAGTGCTGTCCGAATTGGTTCTTCCTTGTTCCTCGTTCCTAACGGAGTGTTTTCGAACTTCCATCACCTCCCTGGTATTATTCCTTCCAAGTTGTTCAACTTTTTAAGGTTCTTTGGTTTCACTCATTTGTCAAAGAAGCAACTTAGTTTTACCTCTTCTCTTTCTCTTCCGTTTTTTCCCTCCGGTGCCATTCTAGGTCTCGGGACGAGATCCTCTCGTAGTGGTGGAGTGTTGTAATGCCCCGAGACCGATGTGCAGGTGTCCTCCAGTTATTCGCTGTTGTTGCCTTGTCATGTGCTTGCGTGTCATGCATTGCATACCATGTCATCATGTGCATTGCATAATCATGTTTTCAAAACCTGCATTCGTCCGGGTTCCCCCAGTTCCTTCTATTGTTCGTTCTGAGCCCAGCCACACTTGCACGCGCCCGCGGCACGTCCGAAATATTATTTTATAAGTGGCCAGAAAATGTTCTCGGATTGGGTTGAAAGTTGGCAAGTGGTGTTGTTATGTTGTAGGTAGACCGCCTGCCAAGTTTCGTCGCATTCGGAGTTCGTTTGATGCCCCAACGATTAACTATAGCTGCAGCATAGCCGGTCAAACGTCGGACGTTTTCGGTGTCCGGAAATAGATGCCGGGCCCTCTCTCCCCTCTTCTCTCAGCCCAACCCGCTCTCCACAATCCACCTAGGCCATGCCTACCCTTCTTTGCACAGTGCTTCGACCCCTCGCGTGTGTCCGAATCTGTCCCAGACCCGACCCGGAGTGTCGCCACCGTTGTGTCCGGATCATCCCCAAACATCTACAAAACATCTCCGTTTTGTTAATTGAACTTCCTAACATATATTTTTCTCGGTCGTCCGATTATAATCATAGGGATGAGATAGCCCTACCCTAATCCCTACCTATATATATAGTCAAACCCTAAATCCTAGGGAGATGTCCCATCCTTCCTATTCCGCACCGCCACTCCACTGAGTTCCCCCTCAGGATCTCCTCTCCATCTCCCTCGTTTTATTCACTGAGCCAACCAGCCACTCCTCCCGATCCACCTCGTTCTCGCGCCCGAGACCCCCAGTTGAACCGAGCTCGTCCTCCAACGAGAACGAGCGCCACCGCCGCCGTTTGGAGCGCCGCCGTACCGGAGATGAGTGCCTCGCGCCCATCTCTTCTCCTTCCTTCCATTCTTCTTCCCCCTCCCTCACATCTCTCTCCCTTTGTCTGCTCGTACAGGGAGCTCCGACGCCTCGAAGCTGCAGCGCCGCCGTCGAGTCACCATGGCCTTGGACTCTTGCCGTCCCGTCCATGCCTTGCCGGAGAGACTCCGCCTTCGCCAAGCCCCACTTCCGCCTGGCCCTGCTACTGCTGCTGCTTCACTGGAGAGTTCCGCGGCGCCAAGTTCCCCTGCTTCCCCTTCGAACCTCGTTGCCGAAGCCTCAAGATCCTGCTGCCAAGCCATCCCGTAGCGCCATTGCCTTGTTGAGTCCTGCCCGCGCCGGTGCCTCAAGTCGGCACAGCTCACTCCAGATCCAGCCGGCCTCCGCCAGGTCGACCATTTCTAGCTGGATCCCGCGACCCATGGACTCGCAGCTCTGCCGGAGTCCCCATTGCTGGCCCCTGCTTCCGCTGCATCGGGAAGCTGCAGTTCAAGAAGAGAAGGACGAGCGCCTCGACCCCCCTGCAATGTCGCCTCACTTTGCCTGCATCTCCACCGCCCGGATTCACGCCGCCAGCAAGCCCCTTCCTCGTCTACTCCAACCAACGCCTCCGGCAGCCCCGTCGTCCTTGTCACCTAGGTGAGTAGCAGCTCCACCGGCGGCCACCTCTAGCAGGCCCGTGCCGCACTTCCTTCCCTTCCCTCTCTCTCTCTGCGTGATGCTCCTGACCGATCGCCGCCGCCATCTTCAGTAGTTGTTTTCCCCGATCCCAGTGCCCCATCTTCGACCGAAGCCAAGGACGCCCAGCGCCGCTCGCCGCCGTCCGCCAAGCCTCTGCGCCGCCCTTGCCAAGTCCATCGGTGCCGGCCTCTGCTCGCTCTGCTCGAAAGCAGAGGAGCTTCGCTCGTCCCGCTCGAGCACCTTGACCCTGCCTCGCTCGCGTTGACCCATGCAGCGCCACTCGACACCGCGCCTGGTTCGCCGCCTATATGATCTGTCGGCCCAGATGTGCGCCCCTGCAGGCCTCCCCTCTCCTCTAGCTGGGTCAAGTGAGTAGCCCCTGTCCACTCCCTCTCCTGTACACTACCGAGCCAACCAGTTTCGGCCCATATCTTTTTTTTTCCTGTCTGCGATTTTAGCTAATTATCCCGAATTGCCAGTTTTGTAGTAAAGTCCCTCATCATCATGCATTTAATATCTCACAAACCGTGCATCGGATGATAAAAAACTTTATATGAAACTTGCTTAGATTTTCATCTAGTTTGATGATTTGCAACTTTCATCTATGTTTGAAATGTTTAAAATGATGCTTGTTTAAATTTTGCTCTATGAACATGCTAAAATGCTTTAATTCATAACTAAATAACCGTAACTCGGTTTGTAATAAACTTTATATGTAAATGGGGTAGAAAAATGCCTAGTTTAACTTGGTGGCCTCACTTTGCATGTTTAACAACTATAAAATATGGTTTAGGGCAGAACAGTACCATAACCAAAATATGCACATGAGGAGTTTCCGGACTTGTTGTTTGTCGTTCCAGCCTCATTTAAACTTGCCTAGATAGGTAGTTTTCATTTGCTTCACCCTCTTGCCATGTTTAACAACATTTAATATTGTTGGGTACATAAACGAGATCGAACTAAATAACTTAAACATGGTATTTTGTCAATATGCAACGGAGTTGCATATTGAGCTCCACTTAATTTGTAGGATTGCTTGTGCACTTTGCCATGCCATACTTCATTAAACCAGACATGCATCATACTTGTTGTGCATCATGCTATGATTTTGTGGTGGTTGTTTACTATGTTGTTTGCTTCTTTCCGGGTTGCCTTTCTCGTGAGCTTCGGTTCCGTTCCGGAGTTGTGAGGATCCGTTCGCCTACGTCCGTTTGTCTTCTTCATGGACTCGTTCTTCTTCCTTGCGGGATTTCAGGCAAGATGACCATACCCTCGAAATCACTTCTATCTTTGCTTGCTAGTTGCTCGCTCTTTTGCTATGCCTATGCTGCGATACCTACCACTTGCTTATCATGCCTCCCATATTGTTGAACCAAGCCTCTAACCCACCTTGTCCTAGCAAACCGTTGTTTGGCTATGTTACTGCTTTGCTCAGCCCCTCTTATAGCGTTGTTAGTTGCAGGTGAAGATTGAAGTTTGTTCCTTGTTGGAACATGGAGATGTTGTTCCTTGTTGGAACATGGTTACTTGTTGGGATATCACAATATCTCTTATTTAATTAATGCATCTATATACTTGGTAAAGGGTGGAAGGCTTGGCCTTATGCCTGGTGTTTTGTTCCACTCTTGCCGCCCTAGTTCACGTCATATCGGTGTTATGTTCCCGGATTTTGCGTTCCTTATGCGGTTGGGTTATAATGGGAACCCCTTGACAGTTCGCCTTGAATAAAACTCCTCCAGCAATGCCCAACATTTGTTTTACCATTCACCACCTAGCCTTTTCTTTCCCTTGGGTTCTGCAGACACAAGGGTCATCTTTATTTAACCCCCCCGGGCCAGTGATCCTCTGAGTGTTGGTCCAAACTAGAGCCCCTTGGAGCGCCACCTCGGGGAAACTCGAGGGTTGGTTTTAGTTGTACGGATTGCTCATCTGAGTGTGCCCTGAGAACGAGATATGTGGAGCTCCTATCGGGATTTGTCGGCACATTCGGGCGGTGTTGCTGGATTTGTTTTAACTTGTCGAAGTTGTCTTGTAGAACCGGGATACCGAGTCTGATCGGAATGTCTCGGGAGAAGGTTTATCCTTCGTTGACCGTGAGAGCTTGTCATGGGCTAGGTTCGGACTCCCTTGCAGGGATTTGAACTTTTGAAAGCCGTGCCCGCGGTTATGGGCAGATGGGAATTTGTTAACGTCCGGTTGTAGAAAACCTGAAGTTAACCTTAATTAAAATACATCAACCGCATGTGTAACCATGATGGTCTCTTTCCGGCGGAGTCCGGGAAGTGAACAGGGTGTTGGAGTTATGCTTGACGTAGGTTGTTCTAGGATCACTTCTTGATCATAGTTTCTCGATCGTGCTTTGCCTTCTCTTCTCGCTCCCATTTGCGTATGTTAGCCACCATATATGCTAGTCGCTTGCTGCAGGTTCACCTCATACTTTTACCTTACCCATAAGCTTAAATAGTCTTAATCGCGAGGGTGTGAGATTGCTGAGTCCCCGTGACTCACAGATACTTCCAAAACCAGCTTGCAGGTGCCGATGAGTCCGTGTAGATGACACAACCAAGCTCAGGAGGAGCTCGATGAAGATCTTGTCCTTTGTGTTGTTTCGTTCTAGTTGATCAGTAGTGGAACCCAGTTGGGGTCGATCGGGGACCTTGTCGCATTTGGGGTTCTTCTTTTATTTTGGTTCCATAGTCGGACCTTGATTGTATTTGGATGTTGTAATGCTTTAATTCATGTATTGTGTGAAGTGGCGATTGTAAGCCAACTATGTATCTCTTTCCCTTATGTATTACATGGGTTGTGTGAAGATTACCTCACTTGCGACATTGCTTTCAATGCGGTTATGCCTCTAAGTCATGCTTCGACACGTGGGAGATATAGCCGCATCGAGGGCGTTACAACAGTACATGTTTGATGACGAACGGTAGATAGCTTCCTCTTACGAACATCAAATATTTTCTATAATTAACGGGCACTGATACAACTTTAATATGAAAATTTGGAAAATATCAGGGGTCATTTGAGCTTTTAAAGACATTTAAGTTATTTTCTGGCCATTTGATAACCGTAATTCAAATTTGAACTATATCTACATGCAACGACTAACCTTAACGGTTTGAAAAATCATATTTTGTGTACTCGTGTGTGAGTTAATTCCATGTGCAGTAAATTAGAAGGAATTTTCAAACATATTGGTCTCACGACATGGACACATGCATGGAGTGAAATGGCATTTTAATTCCAAAAAATTATCAGAAAAACATGAAACCTTGCTTGATGTAATGTCATGCCACCAAGATGATGTGGTAAAAAAATTGCCTGTTTGATGAAAGTTTGGACAAAACCCCCTCACTAACCGGAGCAACTCACTAGATGGCCCGTGCTTCCGAGATGGAACAATGCACGTTTGATAACGAACGGGAGATAGCTTCCTCTTACGACCTTCAATTTTTTTCTACATTTAACGTGCACTAATACAACTGTAATTTGAAAATTTGAAAAATTTCAGGGGCCATTTGACCTTTTAAAGACATTTAAGTTATTTTCTTGCCATTTAATGACTGTAATTCAAATTTGAACTGCATCTACATGCGACGGCTAACCATAACAGTTTGAAAAATCATATTTGTGTACTTGTGTGCGAGTTAATTACATGTGCAGTAAATTTGAAGGAATTTTCAAACATATTGTTCTCATGGCATGGACACATGCATGGAGTGCCATGGCATTTTAATTCAAATTTTTAAAAAAAATTATCATAAAAACATGAAACCTTGCTTGATGTAATGTCACGCCACCAAGATGATGTGGTAGAAAAATTGGCATGTTTGAAGAAAGTTTGGACACACCCCCCTCACTAACCGGAGCAACTCACTAGATGACTTGGTTCTGAGAGGGAACAATGCAAGTTGGATGACGAACGGGAGATATCTTCCTCTGATGGCCTTCAAATTTTTTCTATGTTTAACATGCACTACTAAAACTGTCATGTGAAAATTTGGTAAATTCTAGGGGTCATTCGACCTTTTAAAGCCATTTAAGTCATTTTCTAGCCATTTAATGACCGTAAATCAAATTTGAACTACATCTACATGCAACGACTAACCATAATAGTTTGAAAAATCATGTTTGTGTACTTGTGTGCGAGTTAAGTCCATGTGCAGTAAACGAGAAGGAATTTTCAAACATATTGGTCTCACAGCATGGACACATGCATGGAGTGCCATGGCATTTTAATTCCAAAAAATTTAAAAATTATCATAAAAACATGAAACTTGCTTGATGTAATGTCATGCCACCAAGATGATGTGGTAGAAAAATTGGCATGTTTGATGAAAGTTTGGACACACCCCCTCACTAACCGGAGCAACTCACTAGATGACTTGGTTCTGAGAGGGAACAATGCAAGTTGGATGACGAACGGGAGATAGCTTCCTCTTATGTCCTTCAAATATTTTCTACATTTAACGTGCTATTACAACTGTCATCTGAAAATTTGTTAAATTCTAGGGGTCATTCGACCTTTTAAAGCCATTTAAGTCATTTTCTAGCCATTTAATGACCATAATTCAAATTTGAACTACATCTACATGCAACGGCTAACCATAACAGTTTGAAAAATCATGTTTGTGTACTTGTGTGCGAGTTAATTCCATGTGCAGTAAACGAGAAGGAATTTTCAAACATACTAGTGTCACGACATGGACACATGCATGGAGTGCCATGGCATTTTAATTCCAAAAAATTAAAATATGATCAGAAAAACATGAAACCTTGCTTGATGTAATGTCATGCCACCTAGATGATGTGGTAAAAAAAATTAACATGTTTGACGAAAGTTTGGACACCCCCCCACTAACCGGAGCAACTCACTAGATGGCTCGTGGTTCCGAGAGGGAACAATGCATGTTGCATGACGAACGGGAGATAGCTTCCTCTTACGACCTTCAATTTTTTTCTACATTTAACATGCACTAATGCAACTGTCATGTGAAAGTTTGGAAAATTTCAAGGGTCATTTGACCTTCTAAAGACATTTAAGTGATTTTCTAGGCATTTAATGTCCATAAATCAAATTTGAACTACATCTACATGCATTGGCTAACCACAACGGTTTGGAAAATCATATTTGAGTACTTGTGTGCAAGTTTATTCCACGTGCAGTAAATTAGAATGAATTTTCAAACATACTGGTCTCATGGCATGGACACATGCATGGAGTACCATGGCATTTTAATTCCAAAAAATTAAAAAATGATCAGAAAAACATGAAACGTTGCTTGATGTAATGTCATGCCACCAAGATGATGTGGCAAAAAAATTGGCATGTTTGACGAAAGCTTGGACACCGCCCCCTTACTAACCGGAGCAACTCACTATATGGCGCGTGCTTCCGAGAAGGAACAATGCATGTTTGATGACGAACAGGAGATAGCTTCCTCTTACGAACTTCAAATATTTTCTACATTTAATGTGCACTGATACAACTTTAATATGAAAATTTGGAAAATAGCAGGGGTCATTTGACCTTTTAAAGATATTTAAGTGATTTTCTAGCCATTTAATGACCGTAATTCAAATTTGAACTACATCTACATGTAACGGCTAACCATAACGGTTTGAAAAATCATATTTTGTGTACTTGTGTGCGAGTTAATTCCATGTGCAGTAAATTAGAAGGAATTTTCAAACATATTGGTCTCACGGCATGGACACATGCATAGAGTGCCATGGCATTTTAATGCCAAAAAATTTAAAAATTATCGGTAAAACATGAAACCTTGCTTCATGTAATGTCAGGCCACCAAGTTGATGTGGTAAAAAAATTCCTATTTGACGAAAGTTTGGACAAACCCCCCTAACTAACTGGAGCAACTTACTAGATAGCTCGTGCTTCCGAGAGGGAACAATGCATGTTTGATAACGAACGAGAGATAGCTTCCTCTTACGAGCTTCAATTTTTTTCTACATTTAATGTGAAAATTTGGAAAATTTCAGGGGTCAATTGAGCTTTTAAAGACATTTAAGTGATTTTCTAGCCATTTAACGACCGTAATTCAAATTTGAACTGCATCTACATGCAACGGCTACCCATAACAGTTTGAAAAATCATATTTGTGTGCTTGTGTGCGAGTTAATTCAATGTACAGTAAATTAGAAGGAATTATCAAACATATTGGTCTCACGGATGGACACATGCATGGAGTGCCATGGCATTTTAATTCCAAAAAATTAAAAAATTATCAGTAAAACATGAAACCTTGCTTGATGTAATGTCATGCCACCAAGATAATGTGGTAAAAAAATTGGCATGTTTGACGAAAGTTTATACACACATCCCTCACAAACCAGAGGAACTCACTAGAAGTCAAGTGGTTCCGAGAGGGAACAATGCATGCTTGATGACGAACAAGAGATAGCTTCGTCTTACGGCCTTCAAATTTTTTTCTATGTTTAACATGCACTAGTACAACTATCATGTGAGAATTTGATAAATTCTAGGTGTATCATTTTCTAGCCATTTAATGACAGTAATTTAAATTTGAACTACATCTACATGCAATGGCTAAACATAACGGTTTGAAAAATCATGTTTTTGTACTTTTGTGAGAGTTAATTCCATGTGCAGTAAACTAGAAGGAATTTTCGAACATACTGGTCTCACGGCATAGACACATGCAAGGAGTGCCATGGCATTTTAATTCCAAAAAATTAAAAAATGATCAGAAAAACATGAAAAACATGAAACCTTGCTTGATGTAATGTCATGCCACCAAGATGATGTGGTAAAAAATTGGCATGTTTTAAGGAAGTTTGGACAAACCCCCCTCACTAACCGGAGAAACTCACTAGATGGCTCGTGGTTCCAAGTGGGTACAATGCATGTTTGATGACGAACGGGAGATTGCTTCCTCTTACGACCTTCAACTTTTTTATACATTTAACATGCACTAATACAACTGTCATGTGAAAATTTGGAAAATTTTAGGGGTCATTTGACCTTTTAAAGACATTTATGTGATTTTCTAGCTATTTAATGACCGTAATTCAAATTTGAACTACATCTACATGCAACGGCTAACCATAACGGTTTGGAAAATCATATTGGTGTACTTGTGTGCGAGTTAATTCCATGTGCAGTAAATGAGAAGGAATTTTCAAAAATACTGGTCTCACGGCATGGACACATGCATGAAGTGCCATGACATTTTAATTCCAAAAAATTTAGAAATGATCAGAAAAACATGAAACCTTGCTTGATGTAATGTCATGCCACCAAGACGATGTGGTAAAGAAATTGGCCTATTTGACGAAAGATTGGACACACCCCCTCACTAACCGGAGCAACTCACTATATGGCTCGTGCTTCCGAGAGGGGAACAATGCATGTTTGATGACGAACGGGAGATAGCTTCCTCTTACGAACTTCAATTTTTTTCTACATTTAACGTGCACTGATACAACTTTAATATGGAAATTTGGAATATTTCAGGGGTCATTTCACCTTTTTAAGGATTTATGTGATTTCTAGCCATTTAATGACCATAATTCAAATTTGAACTACATCTACATGCAACAGCTAACCATAACGGTTTGAAAAAAAAAATCATATTTTGTGTACTTGTGTGCGAGTTAATTTCATGTGCAGTAAATTAGTAGGAATTTTCAAACATATTGGTCTCACGGCATGGACACAAGCATGGAGTGCCATGGCATTTTAATTCCAAAAAAATAAAAAATTATCATAAAAACGTGAAACCTTCCTTGATGTAATGTCATGCCACCAAGATGATGTGGTAATTTTTTTGCCTATTTGACGGAAGTTTGCACAAACCCCCCTCACTAACAGGAGCAACTCACTAGATGGCTCGTGCTTCTGAGAGGGAACAATGCATATTTGATGACGAACGGGAGATAGCTTCCTCTTATGACCTTCAATTTTTTTCTACATTTAACGTGCACTAATACAACTGTAATGTGAAAATTTTGAAAATTTCAGGGGTCATTTGACCTTTTAAAGACATTTAAGTGATTTTCTAGCCATTTAGTGATCCTAATTCAAATTTGAACTACATCTACATGCAATAGCTAACCATAACGGTTTGGAAAAATCATATTTGTGTACTTTTATGTGAGTTAATTCTAAGTGAAGTGAATTAGAAGGAATTTTCAAAAATACTGGTCGCACGGCATGGTCACATGCATGGAGTGCCATGGCATTTTAATTCCAAAAAATTAAAAAATTATCAGAAAAACATGAAAAACATGAAACCTTGCTTGATGTAATGTCATGCCACCAAGATGATGTGGTAAAAAATTGGCATGTTTTAAGGAAGTTTGGACAAACCCCCCTCACTAACCGGAGAAACTCACTAGATGGCTCGTGGTTCCAAGTGGGTACAATGCATGTTTGATGACGAACGGGAGATTGCTTCCTCTTACGACCTTCAACTTTTTTATACATTTAACATGCACTAATACAACTGTCATGTGAAAATTTGGAAAATTTTAGCGGTCATTTGACCTTTTAAAGACATTTATGTGATTTTCTAGCTATTTAATGACCGTAATTCAAATTTGAACTACATCTACATGCAACGGCTAACCATAACGGTTTGGAAAATCATATTGGTGTACTTGTGTGCGAGTTAATTCCATGTGCAGTAAATGAGAAGGAATTTTCAAAAATACTAGTCTCACGGCATGGACACATGCATGAAGTGCCATGACATTTTAATTCCAAAAAATTTAGAAATGATCAGAAAAACATGAAACCTTGCTTGATGTAATGTCATGCCACCAAGATGATGTGGTAAAGAAATTGGCCTATTTGACGAAAGATTGGACACACTCCCTCACTAACCGGAGCAACTCACTAGATGGCTCGTGGTTCCAAGTGGGTACAATGCATGTTTGATGACGAACGGGAGATAGCTTCCTCTTACGAACTTCAATTTTTTTCTACATTTAACGTGCACTGATACAACTTTAATATGGAAATTTGGAATATTTCAGGGGTCATTTCACCTTTTTAAGGATTTATGTGATTTCTAGCCATTTAATGACCATAATTCAAATTTGAACTACATCTACATGCAACAGCTAACCATAACGGTTTGAAAAAAAATCATATTTTGTGTACTTGTGTGCGAGTTAATTTCATGTGCAGTAAATTAGTAGGAATTTTCAAACATATTGGTCTCACGGCATGGACACAAGCATGGAGTGCCATGGCATTTTAATTCCAAAAAAATAAAAAATTATCATAAAAACATGAAACCTTCCTTGATGTAATGTCATGCCACCAAGATGATGTGGTAATTTTTTTGCCTATTTGACGAAAGTTTGCACAAACCCCCCTCACTAACAGGAGCAACTCACTAGATGGCTCGTGCTTCTGAGAGGGAACAATGCATGTTTGATGACGAACGGGAGATAGCTTCCTCTTATGACCTTCAATTTTTTTCTACATTTAACGTGCACTAATACAACTGTAATGTGAAAATTATGAAAATTTCAGGGGTCATTTGACCTTTTAAAGACATTTAAGTGATTTTCTAGCCATTTAGTGATCCTAATTCAAATTTGAACTACATCTACATGCAATAGCTAACCATAACGGTTTGGAAAAATCATATTTGTGTACTTTTATGTGAGTTAATTCTAAGTGAAGTGAATTAGAAGGAATTTTCAAAAATACTGGTCGCACGGCATGGTCACATGCATGGAGTGCCATGGCATTTTAATTCCAAAAAATTAAAAAATTATCAGAAAAACATGAAACCTTGCTTGAAGTAATGTCATGCCACCAGTATAATGTGGTAAAAAATTGGCCTGTTTGACGAAAGTTTGGACACACACCCCTCACAAACCGGAGGAACTCACTAGAAGGCAAGTGGTTCCGAGAGGAAACAATGAACGTTTGATGAAGAATAGGAGATAGCTTCCTCTTAAGGCCTTCAATTTTGTTCTACGTTTAACGTGCACTACTACAACTGTCACGTGAAAATTTGGTAAATTCTTGGGGTCATTTGAACTTTTAAAGACATTTAAGTCATTTTCTAGCCATTTAATGACCGTAATTCAAATTTGAACTACATCTACATGCAACGGCTAACCATAATGGTTTGAAAAATCATGTTTGTGTACTTGTGTGCGAGTTATTTCCATGTGCAATAGACTAGAAGGAATTTTCAAACATACTGGTCTCACGGCATGGACACATGCATGGAGTGCCATGGCATTTTAATTCCAAAAAATTAAAAAATGATCAGAAAAACATGAAACCTTTATTAATATAATGTAATGCCACCAAGACGATGTGGTAAAAAAATTGGCCTGTTTGATGGAAGTTTGGACAACCCCCCCTCACTAACCGGAGCAACTCACTAGATGGCTCATGGTTCCAAGTGGGTATAATGCATGTTTGATGACGAATGGGACATAGCTTCCTCTTACAAACTACATCATTTTTATACATTTAACATGCACTAATACAACTGTCATGTGAAAATTTGGAAAATTTCAAGGGTCATTTGACCGTTTGAAGACATTTAAGTGATTTTCTAGCCATTTTAATGACCGTAATTCAAATTTGAACTACATCTACATGCAACGGCTAACCATAACGGTTTGGAAAATCATATTTGTGTACTTGTGTGCGGGTTAATTCCATGTGCAGTAAATGAGAAGGAATTTTCAAAAATATTGGTCTCACAGCATGGACACGTGCATGGAGTGCCATGACATTTTAATTCCAAAAAATTTGGAAATGATCAAAAAAACATGAAACCTTGCTTGATATAATCTCATTCCACCAAGATGATGTGGTAAAAAAATTGGCCTGTTTGACGAAAGATTGGACACACCCCCCTCACTAACTGGAGAAACTCACTATATGGCTCGTGCTTCTGAGAGGGGAACAATGCATGTTTGATGACGAACGGGAGATAGCTTCCTCTTACGAACATCAACTTTTTTCTACATTTAATGTGCACTGATACAACTTTAATATGGAAATTTGGAAAATTTCAGGTGTCATTTGACCTTTTTAAGACATTTATGTGATGTCTAGTCATTTAATGACCGTAATTCAAATTTGAACTACATCTACATGCAACGGGTAACCATAATGGTTTGAAAAATCAAATTTGTGTACTTGTGTGCGAGTTAATTCCATGTGCAGTAAATTAGAAGGAATTTTCAAAGATATTGGTCTCACGGCATGGACACATGCATGGAGTGCCATGGCATTTTATTTCCAAAAAATTAAAAAATTATCATAAAAATATGAAACCTTGCTTGATGTAATGTCATGCCACCAAGATGATGTGGTAAATTTTTTTGCCTGTTTGACAAAAGTTTGCACAAACCCCCCTCACTAACCACACCAACTCACTATATGGCTCGTGCATACGAGAGGGAACAATGCATGTTTGATGACGAACAGGAGATAGCTTCCTCTTACGACCTTCAATTTTTTTCTACATTTAACGTGCACTAATACAACTATAATGTGAAAATTTGACCTTTTAAAGACATGTAAGTGATTTTCTAGCCATTCAATGATCCTAATTCAAATTTGAACTACATCTACATGCAATAGCTAACCATAACGGTTTGGAAAAATCATATTTGCGTACTTTTATGTGAGTTAATTCCAAGTGTAGTTAATTAGAAGGAATTTTCAAAAATACTGGTCGCACGGCATGGTCACATGCATGGAGTGCCATGGCATTTTAATTCCAAAAAATTAAAAAATTATCAGAAAAACATGAAACCTTGCTTGAAGTAATGTCATGCCACCAGGATAATCTCGCAAAAAATTGGCCTGTTTGACGAAAGTTTGGACACACACCCCTCACAAACCGGAGGAACTCGCTAGAAGGCAAGTGGTTTCGAGAGGAAACAATGAATGTTTGATGAAGAATAGGAGATAGCTTCCTCTTAAGGCCTTCAATTTTTTTTCTACGTTTAACGTGCACTACTACACCTGTCACGTGAAAATTTGGTAAATTCTTGGGGTCATTTGAACTTTTAAAGACATTTAAGTCATTTTCTAGCCATTCAATGACCGTAATTCAAATTTGAACTACATCTACATGCAACGGCTAACCATAATGGTTTGAAAAATCATGTTTGTGTACTTGTGTGCGAGGTATTTCCATGTGCAGTAGACTAGAAGGAATTTTCAAACATACTAGTCTCACGACATGGACACATGCATGGAGTGCCATGGCATTTTAATTCCAAAAAATTAAAAAATGATCAGAAAAACATGAAACCTTTCTTAATATAATGTAATGCCACCAAGACGATGTGGTAAAAAAATTGGCCTGTTTGATGGAAGTTTGGACACACCCCCCTCACTAACCGGAGCAACTCACTAGATGGCTCATGGTTCCAAGTGGGTATAATGCATGTTTGATGACGAATGGGACATAGCTTCCTCTTACAAACTACAACATTTTTATACATTTAACATGCACTAATACAACTGTCATGTGAAAATTTGGAAAATTTCAAGGGTCATTTGACCGTTTGAAGACATTTAAGTGATTTTCTAGCCATTTTAATGACCGTAATTCAAATTTGAACTACATCTACATGCAACGGCCAACCATAACGGTTTGGAAAATCATATTTGTGTACTTGTGTGCGAGTTAATTCCACGTGCAGTAAATGAGAAGGAATTTTCAAAAATACTGGTCTCACGGCATGGACACATGCATGGAGTGCCATGACATTTTAATTCCAAAAAATTTAGAAATGATCAGAAAAACATGAAACCTTGCTTGATATAATCTCATGCCACCAAGATGATGTGGTAAAAAAATTGGCCTGTTTGACGAAAGATTGAACACACCCCCCTCACTAACCGGAGCAACTCACTATATGGCTCGTGCTTCTGAGAGGGGAACAATGCATGTTTGATGACGAACGAGAGATAGCTTCCTCTTACGAACATCAACTTTTTTCTACATTTAACGTGCACTGATACAACTTTAATATGGAAATTTGGAAAATTTCAGGTGTCATTTGACCTTTTTAAGACATTTATGTGATTTCTAGTCATTTAATGACCGTAATTCAAATTTGAACTACATCTACATGCAACGGGTAACCATAACGGTTTGAAAAATCAAATTTGTGTACTTGTGTGCGAGTTAATTCCATGTGCAGTAAATTAGAAGGAATTTTCAAAGATATTGGTCTCACGGCATGGACACATGCATGGAGTGCCATGGCATTTTATTTCCAAAAAAATAAAAAATTATCATAAAAATATGAAACCTTGCTTGATGTAATGTCATGCCACCAAGATGATGTGGTAAATTTTTTTGCCTGTTTGACAAAAGTTTGCACAAACCCCCCTCACTAACCACACCAACTCACTATATGGCTCGTGCATACGAGAGGGAACAATGCATGTTTGATGAAGAACAGGAGATAGCTTCCTCTTACGACCTTCAATTTTTTTCTACATTTAACATGCACTAATACAACTATAATGTGAAAATTTGACCTTTTAAAGACATGTAAGTGATTTTCTAGCCATTCAATGATCCTAATTCAAATTTGAACTACATCTACATGCAATAGCTAACCATAACGGTTTGGAAAAATCATATTTGCGTACTTTTATGTGAGTTAATTCCAAGTGTAGTTAATTAGAAGGAATTTTCAAAAATACTGGTCGCACGGCATGGTCACATGCATGGAGTGCCATGGCATTTTAATTCCAAAAAATTAAAAAATGATCAGAAAAACATGAAACCTTTCTTAATATAATGTAATGCCACCAAGACGATGTGGTAAAAAAATTGGCCTGTTTGATGGAAGTTTGGACACACCCCCCTCAGTAACCAGAGCAACTCACTAGATGGCTCGTGGTTCCAAGTGGGTACAATGCATGTTTGATGACAACCGGGAGATAGCTTCCTCTTACGACCTTAATGTTTTCTTTCTACATTTAACATGCACTAATTCAACTGTCATGTGAAAATTTGGAAAATTTAAAGGGTCATTTGACCTTTTAAAGACATTAAAGTGATTTTCTAGCCAATTAGTGATCCTAATTCAAAATTGAACTACATCTACATGCAACGGCTAACCATAATGGTTTGGAAAATCATATTTGTGTACTTGTGTGCGAGTTAATTCCACGTGCAGTAAATTAGAAGGAATTTTCAAAAATATTGCTTTCACGGCATGGACACATGCATGGAGTGCCATGGCATTTTAATTCCAAAACATTTAGTAATGATTAGAAAAACATGAAACCTTGATTCATGTAGTGTCATGCCACCAAGATGATGTGGTAGAAAAATTGGCATGTTTCACGAAAGTTTGGACACAACCCCTCACTAACCAGACCAACTCACTATATGGCTCGTGCATATGAGAGGGAACAATGCATGTTTGATGACGAACGGGAGATAGCTTTCTCTTACGAACTTCAATTTTTTTCTACATTTAACATGCACACATACAACTTTAATACAAAAATTTGGAAAATTTCAGGGGTCATTTGACCTTTTAAAGACATTTAACTGATTTTCTAGCCACTTAATGATCCTAATTCAAATTTGAACTACATCTACATGCAATAGCTAACCATAACGGTTTGGAAAAATCATATTTGTGTACTTTTATGTGAGTTAATTCCAAGTGTAGTGAATTAGAAGGAATTTTCAAAAATACTGGTCGCACGGCATGGTCACATGCATGGAGTGCCATGGCATTTTAATTCCAAAAAATTAAAAAATTCTCAGAAAAACATGAAACCTTGCTTGAAGTAATGTCATGCCACCAGGATAATCTGGTAAAAAATTGGCCTCTTTGACGAAAGTTTGGACACACACCCCTCACAAACCGGAGGAACTCGCTAGAAGGCAAGTGGTTCCGAGAGGAAACAATGAATGTTTGATGATGAATAGGAGATAGCTTCCTCTTACGGCCTTCAATTTTTTCTATGTTTAACGTGCACTACTACAACTATCACGTGAAAATTTGGTAAATTCTACGGGTCATTTGAACTTTTAAAGACATTTAAGTCATTTTCTAGCCATTCAATGACCGTAATTCAAATTTGAACTACATCTACATGCAACGGCTAACCATAACGGTTTGAAAAATCATGTTTGTGTACTTGTGTGCGAGGTATTTCCATGCGCAGTAGACTAGAAGGAATTTTCAAACATACTAGTCTCACGGCATGGACACATGCATGGAGTGCCTTGGCATTTTAATTCCAAAAAATTAAAAAATGATCAGAAAAACATGAAACCTTTCTTAATGTAATGTCATGCCACCAAGACAATGTGGTAAAAAAATTGGACTGTTTGATGGAAGTTTGGACACACCCCGCTCAGTAACCAGAGCAACTCACTAGATGGCTCGTGGTTCCAATTGGGTACAATGCATGTTTGATGACGACCGGGAGATAGCTTCCTCTTACGACCTTCATGTTTTCTTTCTACATTTAACATGCACTAATTCAACTGTCATGTGAAAATTTGCAAAATTTAAAGGGTCATTTGACCTTTTAAAGACATTAAAGTGATTTTCTAGCAAATTAGTGATCCTAATTCAAAATTGAACTACATCTACATGCAACGGCTAACCATAACGGTTTAGAAAATCATATTTGTGTACTTGTGTGCGAGTTAATTCCACGCGCAGTAAATTAGAAGGAATTTTCAAAAATACTGGTTTCACGGCATGGACACATGCATGGAGTGCCCTGGCATTTGAATCCCAAAATATTTAGTAATGATTAGAAAAACATGAAACCTTGCTTCATGTAGTGTCATTCCACCAAGATGATGTGGTAGAAAAATTGGCATGTTTGACGAAAGTTTGGACACACCCCCTCACTAACCAGACCAACTAACTATATAGCTCGTGCATACGAGAGGGAACAATGAATGTTTGATGACGAACGGGAGATAGCTTTCTCTTACGAACTTCAATTTTTTTTCTACATTTAACGTGCACTGATACAACTTTAATACGAAAATTTGGAAAATTTCAGGGGTCATTTGACCTTTTAAAGACATTTAACTGATTTTCTAGCCATTTAATGATCCTAATTCAAATTTGAACTACATCTACATGCAATAGCTAACCATAACGGTTTGGAAAAATCATATTTGTGTACTTTTATGTGAGTAAATTCCAAGTGAAGTGAATTAGAAGAAATTTTCAAAAATACTAGTCGCACGGCATGGTCACATGCATGGAGTGCCATGGCATTTTAATTCCAAAAAATTAAAAAATTATCAGAAAAACATGAAACCTTGCTTGAAGTAATGTCATGCCACCAGGATAATGTGGTAAAAAATTGGCCTGTTTGACGAAAGTTTGGACACACACCCCTCACAAACCGGAGGAACTCACTAGAAGGCAAGTGGTTCCGAGAGGAAACAATGAATGTTTGATGACGAATAGGAGATAGCTTCCTCTTA